>NC_134360.1:16429493-16431993 GCF_048569485.1 Anomaloglossus baeobatrachus
CTCTCAAAGGTCAAGTTTAAGCTCTGCATCCGATACAACCCCTGAAGGATGAATTTATGGGTAATTTTGCTTTTTAGGTTCTCCTCTCAGCCTTCTGTACAATATGTCCATTTATTTTATGGGGTTATTCTCTTTTTTTTTTTTTTTTTTTTTTTAAGTATGTTACTTTATTTTTATAGAAGATAAGAGTTTTTAAAAATTTGTTTATCTTGATTTGTAAAGCGAGATCGTTAATCACCCAAATTTGTGTTTCGGAAGCCTGCCGACTAGAATCTGACTTACAGCGCCCTCATAAAATGACAATTTCACAACCTATTTGCTACAATTTTAACTCTGTTTAAAAAAAAATAAAAATTTTTAGATTTTAAATATGCATGTATTTAGTTTCACTAATAAGACCAATATAGATGCAGAAAAAATATTTTTAATCCTTATGACATTTTATTAAAACTTCCATTCACTTAAAGTGAAGCTCCACCTTTTGCATCAAATATTTGTTTGATGCATCTAAAGTGCAAGGTAGAGTAAGTTTGTATATTTTGTCTAGGTGTGGGGAAGAACCAAGCGAATGGGGAAACCCTGTGTCTAGAGAAGGGGGGAGATGGTGACCCCTGACTAAGCCTACCGCTGGCCCCTGACTTCCCTCACCACTGTAGATGGGTTCCGCACCTATGCACCAAGCCCCGGATACCTGACCCTGATGTAGACTCTAAAGGCCCCGTCACACACAGAGATAAATCTGCGGCAGATCTGTGGTTGCAGTGAAATTGTGGACAATCAGTGCCAGGTTTGTGGCTGTGTATAAATGGAACAATATGTCCATGATCTCACTGCAACCACAGATCTGCCAAAGATTTATCTGTGTGTGACGGGGCCTTAAGTAGGGAGCTGTTGGGATGAGCGCTTAGTCAACCCCACTAAGAGCTAGAGGACACAGTGAACACAAATAGAAGGCAAGTGGACAAATAACTTATCTCCTAATGACTCAGGGAGAGGAACTGCAACAACCAAAAAGTTTCTCCAGATGTATACAAGCAAACTGCTTGGACTTGAGACTTGTTTAGGGGTATACGAGCTATTACCTGCACAGAGTAATAGGAAAGGAAGGTATATAAAGAAACCGAGGGAAGTGCTGATGATAGGCAGCTGAAAGGCTGAGGACCGCCGCAGGGCCCTAAAGGGAAAGGAATGAAAATCAAGCAGAAATAATAGGTCAGGGAGCAGTTTGCACAGCCACATACTATGACCTTCTATAGCCGGACACCATAGGACTGTCTGTCATCTGGGACGTGTGTCTACAGCTGCAATGCAGATCTATATTTTTCCATAGTAAGCTACTAACAAACAAAATATGAGTAGTCTGATCCTGCACCCTTTTGCCATTGGTCTTCTAAGGCCCTCATATACTTTAAGATACCTGTCAGCTAAATTGTGGTTCAGGCAATTGTTCAGCTCTTGCCTGACTCCTCAATACACAGAAGCGCCCACTCTACAGAGCATTCGTTCTTTGAGAGAGTCACTGCCAGATCTCCGTGATATATCTGTTATGCCTTTGATTTTATTTGTCGGCCTCCTGTGCTGTGGTCAGTTTCCCTTTTCACTGGGGCCACAGGTTCAGTTGCTGTCCTGGTTCTTAACACTTTGTCTCTGTGTTCACAGTGTTCATTGCCTTTCTGCTCCCAAGTGTTTCCTATGCGTCATTTAGGCTGCCCTATCCACCCGGTGGGTGTAATTATTTAATACTTCTCTGGGTTTCCATTTCACACTGGTGATATTTCTGAAGTGGATCCCTTTTGGAACTACAGTCTGTCTTCCTAGTGTTTTTTTTTTTTCTGGCAGATTTACTGTTGGTTTACTTTATTTTACTCTGCATCTTCCCCAGGATTCTGAATGAGGTTCATGGAACCCTCGATGGCCGCTTAGAAAGCAAACGTCTGATCATATGGGTCATCCAGTTAGGGTTGTTTCAGTCTGCGCAGGGGCCTTTAGGGCCTGCACAACTGAGACCTCCTAGTCTGTACAAGAACCGAAAGGGTCAGGTATAGTAGTTTTAAGTAAGACCTTTTAAAGAACAAAAGGATCGCAAGTCCAAAATTGAATATGCTGGACACCTATCTCTCCTGACATCATCTATCGGGGTCCTCATCCGTATTAGACAGTTGGCCAAACCCATCGATATCAGTAGGTTCAGATGTTTTTCTAACGTGCGTGGTGGCTGGGCCCAGTCAATTTCAACAGGACTGATCAACCACATACGATCTATGGCGGGTTATGATTCTCTTTCCCGAAAGATGAGGCTGGCAGAGATGATGGTTGAAGAGCATGGAGGAGTTGGGCTGGCTATTGCTCGAATATGCAATCATAAATGCTGCGATGATACGAAAAAGTTTGGAAAAGAAGAACATGAACTTCTTCTGTGTATTAATAAATAAGATTCCTTTCTTATCTTTTGACACAAGAAATGCCAACACCCGTGGTTTAGAAAGAAAAACCAAAATCC
>NC_134360.1:16436993-16456993 GCF_048569485.1 Anomaloglossus baeobatrachus
TAGAGGTGCCCAGGATTCCAGATCATTCATAGTCCCAGCTGAGGCACGTCAAACTTCCCTGGTCTGGGGGCCATGGAGTAACGAGTGGTGGACTATGACCCAGCAAATCTTTTTGCTCAACTCTAGTGTAGAGGATTCACAGCTGGGTCCAGCTACCTAAAAGACCCTTCAACTACAGGAAAAGTAACCAGAATTATGAGTGTCACACATATGGTAGGTGTAGCTCCCCTGACTACGTCAGGGTGCTGCAGGGTACTGCATCCTGTCAACCAGGGTGCAGGGCCTACCCCCATGGTTCCAGGTTCCCATCAACAGTGTCACTGACATCCTCACTATAAATCCCAACCACACCTCACACCAGGGCTGGACAGATACACCAGTGGGTTGTCAAGTTGGAGCACGGCCGCCCACCTAGAGGTCAGGCAGACTGGTGGGAGGGGAGAAAAGGAGAGTTCAGAGTTAGCCCTCAGAGTGAGGAGCAGGGGAGTTGGAGCTCCCAGGGAGGTGACAGGTTGGGTCGCAAACGGTGGTCCGGGAACACAAGAGTCGGGGACCGGTATTAGGAACACTGGACAGGAGTGTAGCGGACGCAGTCTAGGAGGACTGTCTGCACCAGAAAGCCCAGCCACCTTACCGGTACAGAGCACGGCAGGGTACAGGACCCAAGATCAGGGAGTAGCTTCAAGCAACCTGATAATTAACCTGTGGAGGATAGTCTCTTTATGAACTTTCCCCAAGAGCTCAGAGATTGGAGGCGTCAGCACAACGCGGGGGATAGGGCTCTCCAAAATACACAACCCACTGAAATCCCAAGTGCCACCCACCAAGAGAACAGCTGCCATACACACGGGTAGCGGGGCCCCGAAAGCTTCAAACCAAGGGGCCACTACCGTTAAACAATTTGTGCACGGAGGCAGGGTTCTGGACTTACCAAGTGACACTGCTGGGAGCGGAACCTGGACGGACTCCTGCCGTAGAGACTGCGGTGCCTAGAGACTTTAGTTTACCATTTGTGTGAGTGTCTGCTTAATCCACCTGATCCAACACCACGACTACCACAGTGAGTGATCTGACCCCTGCACCCTGCTTCCCCAGGCCAAGCAAGCTACCCGTTCACCAAATCCCCCACTATCCAGGGCCTTCCCTACCTGCGGAGGGACTGACACTTGGCTGCCGCACACAATCTGCCCCAGTACTCCCTCGTCAGCGGCGGTAGTCCCCTTTACCGCAACCCGCAGGTGATGTCCTAAACATTCATCCCCTGTAAATATCCCCTTTAAATTTTAAGTGGCCGTAAGCCCGCGGGTCCGGAGATCCTCGAACCACAGCAACCCCAGATCCGAGCGGTTCGACTGCTGCAGGGGCGGCACATAGGTAGATCCAGTTACAGATTTTGCATTAGTGCTCACGGCCTTCAGGATATGTTTTTGTGAACAAAAACAACCAACCACAACTTCCCTTCCTAACCTTGATGATCCTATAGCTGACAGTACATTAATCCTTCAGATATGTTCATGGTGGGTGTCATGTTGGCGTTGACCAACAGACTGACTTTAGATGTTCGTGGCAATGAGGATCAGACAAGCTGAATTTAACTTTATCCAATCTTACTACTTTTTCCCAAGCGCAAGTTGGTTACATACCTTTTTATATATCGATTTCACCCTGGAGGGTCTTGTTTATGGTTGAGTTTAACACTAGAACTACTGGACTCGTGACACTTTTATATAGAAATACATAGTGCAAAGTAGTCAAAATGACTACCTCAGTAGTTCTAATGTTAAAGGCAGTCTGTTGGCAGGAAATGACAGTCCAAACCAAGCACCGGAGTTCACACCCTGGGTGTGGCCGGGCATTTCGGTGCACCTTCCCACCTACTTATTTTCCATCTACCTCCACCCTCATTTGGCTCCCATAAACCCAGCGCTGTCAATCTGGAAATTGAAGGCTGAAGATAAATGGAAAACAAGTATACGGGAAGGTGCACGAAACGGTTTAGGCAATGCTAAGATCGCTTTTAGTTTTAAACTGGTTGTCCAAGATCGGGGGGGGATGTTTAGTGATGCTAGAGTCCCCCAATACCCTTCATTATACTTGGTACTCAAGTCACGCCCATCCAGTTATCCAACTACTCATTAAGAGTACAGAGCACTCGAACATGGTAGTGCTCGCTCATCACTAGTTACCAGTACTGACCACCTGAGCATGGTAGTGCCCACTCATCATTAGTTCCGAGTATCGAGCACCTGAGCATGGTAGTGCCCGCTCATCATTAGTTACGAGTACTGAGCACCCAAGCATGGTAGTGCTCATGTAGCACCCATGAGGCAGGGGGTTAACTGTTACTTGTCGCCGGGCCGATGTCGGGTGGCCCTGCCAGACTTCTTGGCCCCGAGGTGTACAATAAAAGGGGTGATGAGGAATGGGTGGTGGATGTTGGGAGTAGTAGTTGTCTCGTGACGCCACCCTTGGTATGCGGCCAGGAATTAGCCGCCGCTGCGGTTGCTGTCTTTTTGGGCGGGTGATGTCGCAGCTGGGATGGTTCAGCTTCCCGCAGGTGAAGCTAGGCCCCAAGGAGGAAGATGGAGGTAGTAGTGTCAGTTAGCGCCGAAGCACGGGGCGACGACTATGGCAATGAAGGGGACAGACACAGTAGTTGCGGTATCAGGTCTTTACTCACTGTCCGTGGGTTGCCCGGGAGGTGCAGGTCTTCACCGTATTGCCCTCCAGCCAATCCCGGGTGAGTTAGAGGTAGCCACCGGTGCTTGAAAGTGTCCTTTCCTAAGGGATGCCCCTTCAGAAGTGAGGAACCCGGGCTGAGCTTCCCGCGCCAAGCCTCAGGCCCCGTGAAGAAAAGAGAGAAGAAAGTGGTGTCGTGTCACCAGAACTGAAGTCCCAACTTGACTGAAGATTGTCTAAAGGTTTCTCCTACTTCTACCCCGAGTGGTGCTCGCCCTCCAGGCGGATGGCCTAGTGACCGGGAAAGTCCCATGCTTCGTGATGGCCACCCCCCCTTTCTACCCTAGTTTAGTCCCCAGTGAGAAGCTGTATGTAAAGTGTAAATGTGGAAACACCAGTGGTTAACCCCCTTCTCACCCGAGATGAATACTGCAGCTAAAACGAGCTGCAGTACCCTATGGTGACTCAAGCCTCAGGGGTGCCACACATCCACTCGAGACTGAAACGTATGACAGTGGCTTTGTTTTCTACTTTAAAAATAAAATTTGCGGAACAGATATTTTGTTGTTAAATTCTCGTCCGTGGCATCGTTCTGTAATCTGCTCCATACTTGCTGATCACAAGTCCATTTGGAAATTCCACAGCCGTGAAGCGCATTCCGCAGCAATACTTTCCCGTGTAAATGGACCTTTTTAGTCACTCATTCGGTTTCTTCCTGAAGCCAGCTCTTTACTCTGCGGAGGATGTTTTACATTTACTATGATCCCGTTCCTTACAATCCTCCGCTGACGATACGCTTTCCTCGGCTGACCTCACCGCTCGGATATATATCATTGAAAGAGTGTTTAATCTGGAGCAGATTTTGGACGCTCCTTGGGATTCTGGCTATTGTTTCCGCTGCTTCGGTGTTTTATGTTTTCTGAAAATCAACAACCGTCACCGGTGCTCTACGTGTTATTCTTTACATTGAGAAATCAGCAGAGTTTGTTTTTCCTTGTCCAATTTCCACTCAAAAAACAAACGTAAAGTTTTAATAATTTGGAAAGTTCTCCGTGGGGCGTGGAATGTTAGACAAGGTGTAAAGAAAGGCCAGGATGGGAAACTTCGGAGTCTTGTGATAGTGTATCGTCACTGCTGAGTGATGGCGGCGATTTCTACACACGAGTGGCGACGCGGCAGCACATAGAGCTCGATGGTCCACATGGGAAACGTTGCAATCCACAACAGAATTTCTCACTGCAGGAAAAAAAAAAAAAAAAGAAGAAAATTGTGGTTCTGTGATTTGGAGCCGGTGTAATCAGCATTGATGCTGGTTGCATGCTAATTAGACAAACTCGTTTGGCATCTCCTTGGAGTGAATGGGTGGAATGTGTTCTGTGAACATGTGGACACCAGGGATTTCATGTAATGACTATAAAAAGGAGGAAATGTGGTTTTCTACTTAACTACTGGTATTCTGTGCCAAGGCCGGCCGTTCCCCGGGTTTAATAATGACTTTGTTTTAGTCTCTTTTAAGTGCAATGTACGGTTTTGAAAATTCGTCCATTAGATGAGGGTAATGGAAAGCCAGAAAATGTTCAATATTTATAGAGCATGAAATGAGGAAGAAAGCTTGGATAGTTTTGTTCTAAAATGAAACGGTCTGATATTGGAAGTCCGCTTCATTAACGAGAACAGGACTAAGCTGTAATACCAGATATGATCTGCGGAGAAGCGGTGTGCTGTTTGTGGAAGAAAGGCTGGACTCGTACTGTATGTCCAGCGTTCACTGGACACACTGTCAGGACTGGCTGCATGAGTTTTGACTCAACTGCTTTCTATGTGCCTGTGAGGCCGTCACTAGTGATGAGCGGGCACTACCATGCTCAGGTGCTCAGTAGTGGTAACTAGTGATGAGCGGGCACTACCATGCTCGGGTGCTCTGTACTGGTAACTAGTGATGATCGGGCACTACCATGCTCGGGTGCTCAGTACTGGTAACTAGTGATGAGCGGGCACTACCATGCTCGGGTGCTCAGTACTGGTAACTAGTGATGAGCGGGCACTACCATGCTCGGGTGCTCAGTACTGGTAACTAGTGATGAGCGGGCACTACCATGCTCGGGTGCTCAGTACTCGTAACTAGTGATGAGCGGGCACTACCATGCTCGGGTGCTCAGTACTCGTAACTAGTGATGAGTGGGCACTACCATGCTCGGGTGCTCAGTACTCGTAACTAGTGATGAGTGGGCACTACCATGCTCGGGTGCTCAGTACTGGTAACTAGTGATGAGCAGGCACTACCATGCTCAGGTGCTCAGTACTGGTAACTAGTGATGAGCGGGCACTACCATGCTCGGGTGCTCTGTACTGGTAACTAGTGATGAGCGGGCACTACCATGCTCGGGTGCTCTGTACTGGTAACTAGTGATGAGCGGGCACTACCATGCTCAGGTGCTCAGTACTGGTAACTAGTGATGAGCGGGCACTACCATGCTCAGGTGCTCAGTACTGGTAACTAGTGATGAGTGGGCACTACCATGCTCGGGTGCTCAGTACTGGTAACTAGTGATGAGCAGGCACTACCATGCTCGGGTGCTCAGTACTCGTAACTAGTGATGAGTGGGCACTACCATGCTCGGGTGCTCAGTACTTGTAACTAGTGATGAGCGGACACTACCATGCTTGAGTGCTTGGTATGCATAATGGGCAGTAGGAAACCCGGATGGGCTTGACTTGTGCACCTGGATGATAAAGAAACAAGCCAGAAGAAGAATCAATGCCTTCGAAATGTGGTGCTGGAGAATTATGTTACCAATTCCATGGATGGCAGGAAGAACAAACAAATCAAGCCAAAGCAAGGATCACCAAGCTACAACTTGCCAACTTTGGACACATTATACGAAGACAGCGATCACTGGAGAAGACCTCATGGTCAGAAAAAATAGAAGGAACAAGGCGAAGAGTAAAGGTCCAGTCACACTAAGCAACTTACCAGCGATCCCAACAACGAAAGGGATCGCTGGTAAGTTGCTAGGAGGTTGCTGGTGAGATGTCACACTGCGACGCTCCAGCGATCCCACCAGCAACCAGTGACCAGCCCCCAGCGCCGCGTGGAAGCTGCTGCGCTTGTTAAATATCGGGTAACCAACCCGATATTTACCTTGGTTACCACCGCACGGAGCTACACGTGCAGAGAGCAGGGAGCAGCGCACACTGAGCGCTGGCTCCCTGCTCTCCTAGTTACAGCACACATCAGGTTAATTACACGATGTGTGCTGCAGCTAAATGTGCACAGAGCAGGGAGCAGCGCACACTGCTTAGCGCTGGCTCCTTGCTCTCCTAGCTACAGCACACATCGGGTTAATTAACCCGATGTGTCCTGCAGCTACATGTGCACAGAGCAGGAGCCGGCACTGACAGTGAGAGCGGTGGAGGCTGGTATCAAAGGTAAATATCGGGTAACCAAGGACAGGGCTTCTTGGTTACCCGATGTTTACATTGGTTACCAGCCTCCGCAGAAGCCGGCTCCCTGCTGCCTGCACATTTAGTTGTTGCTGTCTCGCTGTCACACACAGCGATCTGTGCTGCACAGCGGGAGAGCAACAACTAAAAAATGGCCCAGGACATTCAGCAACAACCAACGACCTCACAGCAGGGGCCAGGGTGTTGCTGAATGTCACACACAGCAACATCGCTAGCAACGTCACAAAAGTTGTTCGTTAGCAGCGATGTTGCTTAGTGTGACGGGGCCTTAAGACCAGCCAGCCGATGGCTGGATATAAACCAGAACACTGAGAAGACCCTGGTGGACCTATCTAGGCTGCACAAGATCGATCTACAGAGCGTTCATCCATCAAGATTAACAGCTTTCCGCTTAGAGTTGTCTCTGGTTCCTCTCCTTAAGAGCACACCGCTCTACCGCCTCCCAGCTGTTTAATTCCAGGGTCAGATTGTCCTTGAAGATTGATTGGTTTGGGCCAGCAGTTATGGCTGAGCCGCTCTCCTGCGCGGCCTGCTCTGATGATGCCAGTAGGGGCAGATTTTGTGGCTTGGCGCTTGTAAGCTGCATAGTGGACGGCTTGCAAGTGCATGCTCCTCATGGAGGTGGCCGGTAATCTTGGCAATGAACAGTACACTATAGCATTAAAAATCCCTCCAGTCTAAACTATCAAAAAGATTTTTAATAAGCAGTAAATTGCTAATTTTTTATTTAAATTTTTTTTTTTTATTTTTTTTTTTTCTACAAGCGCTTTGCAAATTTTTACCCATTTAAGAAGATGATACAACCCCTTTAAGAGCAGTGACTCAGTATGAAGGACCTTATTAATATAAAGTGATACCTCGACAAATACCTGTAGGGTTTGCACATGGGGTGAGACGGACCAGATGAAAGGAAAAGGCCCCGTGTGGACGGAGCTGATGACATCACGGCCTGTAACAGCTCTCCATGGAATGTAGACCCTCATAAAGAGACCTCTGTTCCTGTCCGGGGTTGGCGGGGGATGTGTGCGGCAGGTTTCTGTGGATATGGAGGCTTCGCTCGCTCTCCGCGGTGTCATCAGTCGGTGCACGGACTATGATCTGCGGAATTCATGTTAGTTGGTGAGAGAGTAGCTGGCGGGGTGCACGGACAGTAGAGCCATTGAGCCGAAAGCTAAAAAGTGTTTAAAACCTCCCATCGATTTCCATAAATCGTGAGGTCACTTACGTCCTCCAGCCCCGTTTTACTGAGACTAAGCAAATTACTGCACCACCCGGTATCGTATACTGTGACTGTCCCATAAAACTGAGGACGTCAGTTCTTTTTAAACAATTTTTTGTCCCATAAAAGTAACTAGTATTTTGTGGACCACCAAGAACTCCATAAACCGCTCCCGTCTGCAGATGTGTCATCATTTGATGGCAAACATCCAGGAGGAGGATCCGTTCAGCAAATTTTGGGGGGGACTTTCACCCCATAACTGTTCCCAACCTCTATGAATGAAGAAATCTCCTGAAATGTATAGATCTGGAGACGTTTCGAGCTCTTTTCATGCAGTCCAAAAGATTTACTGACTCTCCTGAGATTGAGGAGGCCTCCTCTTGTTCTAAGAGTCACCTGTCATGAGTGTGTCCCGCTCTGGAGACCTCTGGTGACTCTGGGACCAGAAGGTCCCAAGGCCTTATTGTTTGTCACACCCGCTGCCAGGTGATGGTACCTTAGCTGAAGAGGGCCCACTGGACCACAGAGGGACCCCAGACCTATCCTTTTTGTGGGAGGGGCTTGACTAAGCACCCACCATGAGGCGGACGCCAGGTGATACTCCCAGGGCAGGGACCTGGACGGCTGCAGCTAACCCCAGGGCAGGGGTGGACACGGGAGTAGACAGGACTGAATCTCAATTGTAGACTGGGACCACGAGGGTAGCAGAGGCAGGTGGCACGGTCAAGTAGAGTGACAAAGTCTCTAGTGAGGCTGGGACCACCGGAGTGGCCAGGGTAGAAGGCACAGGCGGGACTGATTGCCACACTAGTGAATGTGCCAAAGGCCACTGGTGATAGCTGAGGCTGGAGCGGACAGGCAGTCTCTGGTGTGGCAAGGGCCACTGGGATAGTTGATTCTAGAGCCACGGCCAGGGTGGACAGGCAAAGTCTCTAGTGTGGACTACTGCACACTGACTAGCTAAACTAGGGAGTTGATCAGGCAATTCCCCTCGTGGGAACTTGCCCTAAATACTCAGTGCTTCACAGCAATAGGCTGGGAGGCACTTTCTGGGAGTGGTGCGCTGGCTCTTTGAGTGCAGTGTTGCTTGCGCATACCTTTTATGAGCGCTCCCAGAGCTGATGTGACGCGCACACGAGGTGGGGGAGGAGAACCTACTGTATGTGGAGGAGAAGCCGAGACGCCGGGTAGCATGCAGGGACACGGCCGCGGCGGTGTGTCAGAGCGTGTCCCTGCAGTAAAGCAAGGAGTGCAGGGACACAGCGTTACAGCATTACAACATGTCTTACTGTCGAGGGCGGGGGGTGCGCTCCTCGTCCGTGAGTGAAAGGGGTTGGTTGGGTTTGGGAATTTGGTTCGTGACGCCACCCACGGGTCGTGGTGAGGTTGGGGCACCACCGCTGCTGGTGATGGGGATCCCGGGAGCGTTGTTCGGGAGCAGCTGGGATGTTTTCCCCTCCGTGGGTAGGGGTTGGTGGTCCCGGGGCCCGGTAAGGTGAAGGGAGGAATGCAGGGTCGCGGGGGCAGCGCGGTGCAAGAGGCCACGGTGGTACTCGCTCAGCCAAGAACAGATGCAGAGTCTCCGGTAAAACAAACGGCTGGATGGACGGGTCCCGCAGCCGGCTGCTGTGATCACTCCCAGATGGTTGGTGGTGGCTGCCTTTCCTGCACCTGGTGTGTGTCTTCGGTCCCGATGGCTTCCCACCGGTAACCCGCTCCCCAGCTTGGATAGATGCCGGGGGAGCCCCTTTTGCCCGCAGGCTCTGGCCCTGAGAGCTCTGGCGGTAGCTGTATCTCCCTGTTCGGTTTGGACGGTTGCCTCAATCGGGTCTTGGTTGCTAGGAAACCCTGGAGGTTCCCGTCGCTAACGGATTTAACCAGTTTAACGGCGACTCCCAGCCTAGTCGGGGTCCGCAGGCCCTGCCTGTTTGTGCTGGCTTCTCTTTGCTGCCCGGTTCGGTACCGGTGGGCCACCGCCCATCCCCGGCCCTACGGTTCCGCGTCGATAGGCCACTCCTGCAGACGGCCACCACCGTCTGCCAACCTTGCTGTATGTGCCCGGGCCACGTACCCGGACACGGTCAGTCTGCTCCTCTCCTACCACTTCCCTAAACTCCACTTCACTCTCCCTAGCTGTTCTGTTCTGACTTACTTTCCCGCCTCCAGGACTGTGAACTCCTCAGTGGGTGGGGCCAACCACCTGGCTCCACCCCACCTGGTGTGGACATCAGCCCCTAGAGGGAGGCAACAAGGATTTGTGTGTGCGGCTGATGTGCCTAACCGGGGTGTGGGGTGTGTTGTTGCAGTACCTGTGACGTCCTGGCTTGTCCAGGGAGCCACATTACCATCTAATGCTGGTTATAGATTCTCATTTCTATGCTGACCACTTTAGAAGGTGCTTGTCTCTGGAAGAAGCTGAGGAATAATGACTACTGCAGCTGTGATGTTTGAGGGGGGGGGGGGGTGTCCCGTATACGAAGTGTAGGGTACAGACTCTGGAGAAGAGACACCTCCTGCAACTCACCCATCTCCCTTTCGCCAGGGCCTTCCTTCTAGAACATTCCCGTTGTTACCCTTGTGTTGCGCTGCACATTGAGTGTCTGTAGGCTCTGGCGTGACACCACCTTTGTGTTTGATAACAGACAGCAGTGCAATGCGAAGAACTGTCCCCAACCTAATTTTCCTCTAAGCTCCGTGATTGACTGCAGCAATATCAAAGTGACTTTACCACTGCAGCCAAATGACAAAGTTCGGTGAATTTGCGTAGCTGCTGCGCTTGAACGTTGCAGGAAAAATTAAATACTTTTTTGTCCTTTAACAACAAACTGTACATATCAGGAAATGTTTTCTATATGGGGCACAAACCCCTTTATTGAATTAACCCCTTGCTCCTGTGGCACCCTGGACTAGCCAGGTCGTCACAGGTAACACACATACTCCCCCACCCCCACTAGACAGTAACATTAGCCAAACATAAAATCCTTGTTGCCTCCCTCCAGGGTCTGATGTCCACACCAGGTGGGGCGGAGCCAAGCAGTTGTCCCGGCCAAATGAGGAGTTCACAGGCCTGGAGGCGGGAAAAGGAGCAGAAGAGTTGAGGAGGTTGAAGTGAGAGGAGTAAAGTGGAGAGTGTCTGGGTTTGTGGCCCAGGCACTGACAACAAGGTTGACAGACGGTGGTGGCCGTCTGCAGGAGTGGTGGATCGACGCGGAACCGTAGGGGACGGGCGGTGGCCCGCCGGTACCGACCAGGGAGCGAAGTTAAGCTAGCACACACAGGCAGGGCCATCGGACCCCGACCAGGCTTGGAGTCGCCGTCAACAGTCAAATCCGAGTGTGACAGGAACCCCAGGTGTTTCTAACAACCAAAGACCCGTTAGAAGGCAACCGTCAGCACCGTGAGGGTATACAGCTACCGCCAAAGGCTAGAGACCCAAGGGCCAGCACCTGCGGGCAAACGGGCTACTCCGGCATCCATACACCGGGGAGCGGACTACCGTTGGGGACCCATCGTAGTCAAGATAGTACACAAAGGTGCAGGGAGAGACAGCTGCCATCACCTGTCCGGGGAGAGACACTGCAGCCGGCTGCGGGACCCGTCCATCCAGCCGTTTGGTTTACCGAAGACTTTGTGCATCTCTTACAGAGTGAGTACACCCGTGCCATCCGGCACCGCGCCGCGCTGTCCCTGCAACCCTGCACCTCACCAGCCCTGCCTCCCCGTCACACCACTGGGCCCCAGGACCACCAATCCCTACCCACGGAGGGGGTAAAACAACATCCCAGCTGCTCCCTACCATCGCTGGGATCCCCGTCACCAGCAGCGGTGGTGCCCATCTTCACCACGACCCGTGGGTGGCGTCACGGACTAAATCCCCAAAACAAACTAACCCCCTTTTTCACTCACGGGCGAGGAGCGCCGCTAGAGTCCCCGGATCCGGCCCACCGCTCGAGCCACCGAGCAGCAGCTGCAGCGCCGGAACCGAGCGTTAGCGAGCGAAGTGCCCCGCCGCCCGCGACACTCCATGTACTTTAATAGTTAAGAATAAATATATTAGTGAGTGTGTGTACGGTCAATGTTGCAGAGGGCAAAAAGCAAGGGTCCATCTATCATGTTTCCAAAAAAAGTTATGATTTGTTATTTATATGGAAACAGTTTATTCCTTATTTATGTGGCACTTTAGTTACAGCCGGTGCTTTTTATGCTGTTGTGTGTAAATATCTGATATCTGCTGTGCTTACGGTCCCTGAATGAGAATTGTATCTCCGATAAATCAGTTCCTAGGCCACGTAATTCCTGATGGGACAGGACGAAGGTCGCGGGGCCCGGCCGCCTCGTGCGCGGTCAGATGTGTCATCATTTGCTGCCGCTATAAATACGATTAGTCATGATTAGCGCTGTTTTGTCAATACGGCTTGTGTGTGCTGTGCACTGATGTGGACTAGCTATAATAATATCTTTGTATTATGGGAACTTTAGCAGTGACGTTTCCCCAGAAGTCATCTAAAATAAGAAGCCGTAATCCGGAGCGCGGTGCACAGCCCTGTAATGTTCTCCCATATAGAAGTGTATGTTGCTCCCAGTTCTTGCATACAAGGCAATGGAGACTGAAAAAGTGAAATTGCTAAGGCTGTGTTCACACAGTGTTTTTTGCTGCATATTTTTTTTTTAATGCAAATTAAAAGCTGCTTTTTCCAGTAGCAACAAAAAGCGATGCGATTTTAAGATGCTGATTTACTGTCCGGTGCTATTGCCAAAGTGTAGGGGCTGTGGTGAGAACGGGGGAGAATGGCAATTGATCTTTTTACATCTGTTTTGCAGCTTATTTGGAAACATCAAGGTTCTGCATTCACAGACCTGTATCTAAACCGCCCGTGGTGTGCTCGGATTCTCAGCGTCCTGTAGTCTTTATATGTGAAACACTGGTTGTTATTACTATAAGGAAATCTGCATTGAACATGAAACGATGTGTAAAAACTGGGCAAAGGATTTACACCAGGGAGAAGAGTCTGTGGGGGCAGAGGACTGGGGGGGGGAAGAGTCTGTGGGGGCAGAGGACTGGGGGGGGGGGAAGAGTCTGTGGGGGGCAGAGGAGGGGAGAAGAGTCTGTGGGGGGCAGAGGAGGGGAGAAGAGTCTGTGGGGGGCAGAGGACTGGGGGGGGAAGAGTCTGTGGGGGCAGAGGACTGGGGGGGGGGGGAAGAGTCTGTGGGGGCAGAGGACTGTGGGGGGGAAGAGTCTGTGGGGGCAGAGGACTGTGGGGGGAAGAGTCTGTGGGGGCAGAGGACTGGGGTGGGGGGGGGGAAGAGTCTGTGGGGGCAGAGGACTGGGGTGGGGGGGGGGAAGAGTCTGTGGGGGCAGAGGACTGGGGGAGTTGAGTCTGTGGGGGGCAGAGCAGGGGAATCTTTGCTCTGATACATAACTATGTGGTGACATAATATCTGATTTGACCTTTTGCAAACTTTAAAATTTAGCCAGATGATGGGAAATGCCAGACAATAAATGAACCTAATGGTCCCCTAACTAAATAGATTTTATCTTTTTAATTTGTCTTTACATTTTTTGCAGAAAGAGTTTGGCTACTTTATAGCATACCGAGCTCTATTGGAAAAATGATCTTGACGTGCAGATGTCTTCATCATCTTCATCTTCCATCTCCAAAGATGGACGGTGCTAGATGTTAAACAAACACGCCAATATGGTGTAGATCTGATGGACGCTTGGATGGATGTCCTTTTGTTGGCCGTCTGTTATCAGTATGTTAAAAATGTATACAATTAACGTCTGTAGTTTTGTGGATCTGACAGATCACTTTTGAGGGGGCTATCGGTCACCCATAGATCGGCATGTTATTTAACTGTATATAATTCATGAAATTGTGGTTTATTATTGTATGGCTATGACATAGTCTTGAGCGGTGACCTTCATCATCACCACCCACACAGAAGTATGTTAAAATAAAAAAAATAAAAATACATACATACATACATACATATATGTATGTATGTGTGTGTATATGTATATGTATATGTATATATATATATATGTATATGTATATGTGTATATATATATATATATATATATATATATATATATATATATAATGTATATATAATATACATACACACACACATACATACATATATAATATATATATATATTAATATAATATATAATCTGCCTGACTTTATCAAACATGATGAGACCCTTGGGTTACTTTGGCACGTCTTAAGACTGTCTGTTCTTAGTTTCCACCTTCTAGAGCTTGGACAGTTTGGATACATATACCCTATTGCGCCTTTTCCATGATTGGACATTCCCCGATGGCGCTGTTAGACATGTATTTACACTAGGACAAATCATTATAGTTTATTCTGTTTTTAGTTCCACCAACCAAAGGAGAAAATCCAGTCTCCATACAGAGTGTTCAATTTTGACCCATGCAGCAGTGCTGATTTGTAAAAATGGTGGTGCACGTTTTTTTTTTTCTTTCTCCACACTAATGAACCCCGTCATAGGCTCACACACCTGTACATGGACTATGGAGAAGAAAAAAAAATAATTCATCCGCCCCTGTAATTTTGCCACCTTAGGTCTAGGCCTTCTGTTAATGCAGATTTCTGTCTAGAATTACCTTGTTTTCATGCAATATCTGATTTATTTGCCACTCTTCCCATGTAGTGAACGAGCACTCCTTTGTGTGCATAGTTTGCTGAGATGCTTTTTTTTTTTTTTGTGACATATATACCATGCTTTTATTACTTGGGTCAATATAGGAGAGGAAATGGTTGTTTAATGCTTTGTCACAACAGGCTAGGGACATAAGGTAACGTGAGGCCGGCTCGCACTCGTGCACAAGAATTCTTGTCCTCATATTTTGTAGGATGGGAAATGGTAAAAAAATAAAAAATAAAACCTAAGATATTTGTTTCTGTGACTATTGGCCGACTGAACGCAGCCATTCCCACTTTGTCATTGTCCGCTGTTGCTGTCCAAATAAACCATTAGCTGTAACTAGGCCCGATCCTAATGACCAAAATCTGTTTATTTAAAGGAAAAAAATCTGACATTTTTATTAGTGTGGTTTAAACATGGGGTTATAATTTATATATCTGACTCACGGAGCCAAAACATAAGGCACCTCCAGAGAGGACAGAGAAAAGGAAAAATGATCCTAAACTACGGCACGGAAAACAAAGGAGTCACCGACTGTAACTGCAGCTGTAGGGGTTGAAAATTTTTTCCAAATACAGAAGTATAGCGGCATTATTAGTATGAGCATTGCTTTCTGTATTGTTGCTCAATAATAATATGGCAATAATAATCCAATTATCCTGGTATAATAATGTTGTTTGGTAACTGATCAACTATTTTTGATTTATAGATTCAGCTTATAAAATTGAGGTACCGGGCCCAAAATCGGTCAATTTGAGGTGTGCCCATCAACCACGACAAAGACTTAAGAGTAGGTTCCTACCAACAAAGACAGGACTTGTTGTGACTGGTGGGCACACTTCAATTGGCAAATTTTGTGCCTAGTATGTGTATAAATCAGTAATGCACTATTACATTTCATTAATTCAATATTTACAGACATCTTAGCTGTCACAGGAGTGATGAATAACTGACCAGGGGCACTTAGACTGGTCCTCAGACTGGAGACCCTGCGCTGTCCCCTATCCCAGAGGTATGCTTGATGGTACCGAGGTCTGGACCACCAGCATGACCCTAACTCCTGTCCGCACCCTGGTCTATCACCCCCTCTCTCCCATCCCTGGGGAGGGCCGGGATCAAAGTAACAAACCGCACAAGTAACGCAGACAGGGGAGAACCAAAATACAAACACACTGCAATCAGACACAGGAGAAAGACAGCAAGTGCACAGGAATAAATAAGATACAGGGAAGAAATAAACAGACAACAGGGATATTTATACACCACACAGCGTATCATACAACCGACCACCAGAAACTGGATCGCAAGCTAAAGACCGGTATCGCTGGAGCAATGGTGAAGCTGTAATCGGCAACGAAGAACCGGATCCAGCACCTTATAAAGGGTGGAGGTGGCTGTGAGTGGTCATCAGCAACCTGAGCTCCTTGCATCAGGTCACAAGCCTGCATAGATTAACTCCTGCTGTACTGATAAGCAGTGAACAAGAAACGGCCAATGCCCGGCTCTGGCTGAGTAACTAGGAGACAAATGGTTGCCTTTCACACTGCCATGTGAACAAAATCCGACACAGGGCAGAACACCGCAGGACATGAGCGCTTACAGAGCACTGAGGCTGCAAAAATCTTTGGTATCTGGGATTTTATTTTTTTTTTTTGCTTAGAGCAGTGGTTCCCAAACTCCCGTTGTCACAGCCCCCAATAGGTCATGTTTTCAGGATTTCCTTAGTGTTGCACAGGTGATGCCATGATAATGATTCCATCACCTGTTCATTACTACGGAAATCCTGAAAACATGATCTGCCGGGGGCGGTGAGGACTGGAGTTTGGGAAACGCTGGCGAAGAGCCTAGGTTCCTAATCATTGCTACATGTATCCAAGCAAGTCAAGTCAAATCCAGTAAGCTTTATTGACGGAATCAAATACACATTAGTGTTGCCAAAGCAAGTGTACGCTGAGGACTGGGACTGTGGGAATGATGGGTAGGGACTGTAGGAAGGTTGGATGGGGCCCATATCCAGGGTGGGGACTGTAGGAAGGATGGATGGGGGCACATCCAGGGTGGGGACTGTAGGAAGGATGAATGGGGGCACATCCAGGGTGGGGACTGTAGGAAGGATGGATGGGGCCACATCCAGGCTGGGGACTGTAGGAAGGATGGATGGGTCCACATCCAGGCTTGGGGACTGTAGGAAGGATGGATGGGGCCACATCCAGGCTGGGGACTGTAGGAAGGATGAATGGGGCCACATCCAGGCTTGGGGACTGTAGGAAGGATGGACGGGGCCACATCCAGGCTGGGGACTGTAGGAAGGATGGATGGGGCCACATCCAGGCTGGGGACTGTAGGAAGGATGGATGGGGCCACATCCAGGCTGGGGACTGTAGGAAGGATGGATGGGGCCACATCCAGGCTGGGGACTGTAGGAAGGATGGATGGGGCCACATCCAGGCTGGGGACTGTAGGAAGGATGGATGGGTCCACATCCAGGCTTGGGGACTGTAGGAAGGATGGATGGGGCCACATCCAGGCTTGGGGACTGTAGGAAGGATGGATGGGGCCACATCCAGGCTGGGGACTGTAGGAAGGATGGATGGGGCCACATCCAGGCTGGGGACTGTAGGAAGGATGGATGGGGCCACATCCAGGGTGGGGACTGTAGGAAGGATGGATGGGGCCACATCCAGGCTGGGGACTGTAGGAAGGATGGATGGGGCCACATCCAGGCTGGGGACTGTAGGAAGGATGGATGGGGACACATGCCGCACTGTCTATTTATTGTCTTTTTGGGGTCCTTGCTTTGTCCTCTAGCTTGTACATATGTTATCCTTAATTTGAGTAGAGTATATGTGGTGTAAAAATATTGAACTTTAGGGCTAAACGATTTTACATATAGGTGATCTCTTATGAAGACGTAAATTATTTTGCGGCAATGCATCTATTAATGCAGATTCCAGGCCACTTTGCTGATCCAGGACTTTGATATTGATGGGTCATTATTTTCTGATTGGTTCCAGCATCCGGCACTCCCACCAATCAGCCGTTACCAGCTCCCGCCAGAACATTGTATAGCGCTGGAATGCTACAGCTCCAAACGCTGTGCAGTGGCTGTTCTGGGGTACTGCAGCTCAGCTCCCATTCACTTTAGTGGCATAAGTAATATTTCATTTATTTTGTAATATCACGGCTCATGCATATTTTTTTTTTAAATATTTCTTTAACACCCTAGCAATGCCCCAGGTCTTGTCCATGAGGCCTAATAACACGTCCCCACGGATGTAATTCTCTCGCATGTTGTGTAACACGTATTCACAGCTCATCATTCTTATCGGCTCCATCCTGCCCTGACTGCCGAGGATTAATGCTCCTGGCTCCAGGGAATGATTATTTTATCATATGTTCTGAATAAACCTGAAAAACCATTAATGGTTGCACATACCTACATGGCTCACATTACATTTTTCTTTGTGATTGTCAAGATTACAGCAATTACTCTGGACATGCCTGGGAGGAGGTGGGTGAGATCTGCAAACTCCACGTTGTAGCCGGGACATTAAATGCAAACTCCATTATACTTTGTGCTTCTCCAGCCAGAAAAGTGCGTCCATAAATAGCGGAAAGTGATCCGCTGGCGACAAACGTATTGGGAGGACAGAAGGTTTTCTCTCCGTTTTGAATAGTTCTGGTCAAGAGTCACTATTAGTGACTCGCGACTCGTATAGTATCGGCTACGGATTACTGCGAGATGAAGGAGGGTGCACCGGGACGCTCGGGCGCCGCACTCTTTCGCCAAGGAGACTCTGTGCAGATGTGACTTTGAATGAGGTGCATGACACTTACTGGTTTCTCGAGGCCGGTGGCAGTACTCGTAGACCGTAATACACGAGACACCAGAGCTCACTTAGCCAACCAGAAAGTTCACTTTATTCTTCACACTGTTACAACAAAAATGGCCATCTTTTCCTTCCTTTTTTTGTATGATGTTCTACCTCTTGACCTGTCCCCCGCGATCTTGTCCTCAAGCTCCGGAGTGTATGCCTCCTTCCCCCTAACTCCTTTCACCTTTTGCCCACCACCAGTGGCTCTCTAGACAGACAACTCTATAAGCCCATGGGTTGAGCCATAGGCTCTGGACCTCTCGAGGTTACCTCGGGGTTCCTTCATGGCCCCACAGAGTCCACGTCTTCTCACACTTGAACCCAATTCTTCGCTGGTCCCTCCCATCTTGTTTTCCTGCCTTCCCGAACCCTATTCTTCACTTGTCCCTTCCCTCTTGTCTTCCTCCCTGCCCGCCATCGGCCAGTCCTCCTTTCCACTGCCTAAACCCTATGTTGTCCAACATCTAATCCACAAATGACTTGTCGCTATATGGCAGCCGTTGGTACAAAAACATACATCTTTATAATATTCAACAATCTATAAAAAATGCGAAATATTCATTTTGGGGTGCAGCCCCCCCTACTACACACAGGAATGCTTTTCTACATGAAAAAGTATAACTTTCAAAAATTCAATTCAAGAAGAGACCTTGTGCAAGAATTCCTCCTCCTTCGGTGGAGAGGTTACTGCCGTCGATATCTGATTTTGTGGCGAGATCTTACTGAATTCCTGTTTTGGATTCCTTTTTTTTTTGCCAAAAGTGTTCTACCTTGCCTCCATTTACGAAAATGCACTGGTGGACGGTTGAGTCTGCGAGGCTTGGACTTTAGCACACAAAATCATATTGTTCCTTTTTGTGACCCGCAATGTAATTGTGTCCCCATACGGTCATAGGGCCACCCTCTATTGCAATCTACACAGTAATGTCCTCTTTTGTGCTGCTATATTACGTCCTACCAGTATCTGACGCAAAGAGCCCCTGTGCAAGAACATTCGCGCACTTTCTAGCCTCATCGTATTGCACAATTCTACCCCTCTTGGGCCCCTGTACGACTGTATAGGTTGCTCTAATGGTATGTCTACCCTTGTCGCCTACAGAGGTTGTCCACTATTTTACATTGACGGCTTATCCATAGGATAATTAATGTTGGATCAGCTGGGGTCCAACACCCCGCACCCCACGGATTAGCTGTTCTCTGTGGTGGCAGCAGGCAGCCAAAAGTGTTCAGTTCCGGAGCTGCCCTATCGGCTGACATTGGCTGGGTACTGCACATTGCCTCCTATTGATTGAACTGATGTGCAGAACCAAAAGATGGGGCAGCTCCTGAACGGAGCGTTTCTGGCTGCCGGCACAGAGAACAGCTGATTGGCAGAGGTGCGGGTGTTGGACCCCAGTCGATCAGACATTGATGATCTATCCTGGTATACAAAGCGGTTTCATGAACCCCCCCCCTTTTTTTTTTTTTTTTTTAGACCTGGTAAACTTTAACAAATTTTTGTGCCTTTTGTTGTATGTCCTGTTTGTGTTCATTAGTCACTACTACTTTCCAGGTTACGTCTGGACAGACTCGCTGAGTTGCACAAATGTCAGGATTGCTAATGGTTGTGATAATATCCAGGAGGGACCTGCTGGACATGGCTGTTTGGTCCAGTAATACACTCCAGTGTCTCAGGGACCCCCGTGCAGGAGGTGATCTCACTGGCCAGGAATTCGGTAATATACAAGGTATGCCAGGGGGGCTCGCAGGGCCTATTGTCCTGCATAATCGCTTTGTTTATATCCCGGCTGAATATCGCGCTCCTGCAATGTGCAAGGACTCAGGAAATGGGTTTCTGAAGAGCAGAGGAGTTTTGTTGTAGTTCGGGAGGGCTGTGAAGCTTACAGGTGGATTATGCAGGAAGGGATGCATTACGAGGGCAGGATGTGTAGAGCTGCACGTGCGCCATAGCCCGAAACAGACTGGAATTTTTAGTTTTTTAATCCTTCATCCATTCTTTTATACAGCAAACGGTAACGTGACTAGAGTCCGATGGGCCCTGGTGCAAAATTTGGACCTTCCCCGTGTGTTGGTCCGTTGTATGTCCCCC
>NC_134360.1:16461993-16479493 GCF_048569485.1 Anomaloglossus baeobatrachus
CTAGCTGGAACAGGGCCACCCGCCTAGGGGTCAGGCAGACTGGTGGGAGGGGCAGAGTGAGTTCTGGAGTAGCTCCCAAAGAGGTGAGGAGCTGAGTGGTAGCCCTCAGACAGTCAGGAGCTAGGGGGAGTCGGAGCTCCCTGGGAGAAGTTGGCTAGGTCGCAGACTGTGGTCTGGGACCAGAGGAGTCTGAGACCCGGTTGCAGGTTATTGGAGAAAGGTGCCAGGCTTAGTTTACGGGAACGGTCGGCATCGGAGTACCTAGTAACCGAACCGGTTGCGAACACGGTGGGGTACTGGACCCTAGATCAGGGAGTAGCTTCACGCAACCTGATAATTAACCTCAATCCAAACAAATAGCCACATGGTCATGAATAGAGGTCTCATATGGGTCACACCGGATAGGTCATGATGAAAACCTCCCAGTGTGGCCACCGAGACAGCACACTCCAAAAGATATGCGAAAAACAAGAGCACTAGGAGTACAGATGCAATTAGTATAAATTTATTAAGTATTTTTATATAAATGTCAAGTAAAAAGGTAATAGGACATATACAAGCATAGGTTTCAGGGAATAAAAATCTGGGTCCCACTGACCACAATGAGGAACACAGTAACAGGCAAGGACAAAGCTAATACCCCCCCTCAAACAGGGGGGTATTATATTCCATAGTCCCGAGGACATTAGGGCAAAATCTAAAAATTAAGACTGGGGATTAAGAAATCAAGGATCAAGAAAGGAGGGGCGGCGGAAGGATCGAGGGGTTCAAGAGGGAATAGTGTAGCCTATAAGAAAGGGGCATAGCTGATAGACTCATTTAGACCGGCCGGAGTTTTTGGTAAGCGATTAGCTATACATGACATGGGCTCTAATTACTCTGCCATTTTACCATCTCGTATGTAGCCCTGTTTCCACATACATTATATGAGCTCAAACTACACTGTCACTCCCCTTCTTTTCATGCCTTTTGCATTTGTCCAGTACTTGGTTTTCCCTCATATCACATTTAAATGCCCACTTGGGCATTACTTGCTGTTCAGTTATATATACACATGTGATTGAGTTTATGGATGTCATTTACTTGTATTGGTGGTAACCTAACCCTTTAACTTGGTTACCTTGAACCATCATAGTGAATAAGTGTATGATTTGAGCCTAAGCTTTGTCCTTGCCTGTTACTGTGTTCCTCATTGTGGTCAGTGGGACCCAGATTTCTATTCGCTGAAACCTATGCTTGTATATATCCTATTACCTTTTTACTTGACATTTTACATAAAAATACTTAATAAATTTATACTAATTGCATCTGTACTCCTAGTGCTCTTGTTTTTCTGATAATTAACCTGTGGAGGATAGTATCTTTATAAACTTTCCCAAATAGCTCAGAGATCGAAGGCACCAAGACAACCAGGGGGAATAGGGTTTTCCAGCTTATGCGGCCCACTGAAATCCCAAGTGTCAGCCATCGAGAGCACAGCTTCACTACCTAATGGTGGGGAGCAGGACCCCGACAGCTTCAAGTATAGCGGTCACAACGAACACTAAAATTCACTGCATAGAGGCAAGGTACAGATCACCAGCAATACCAAAGGGAGCGGACTCCCGGACGGGCTCCCCTGAAGTGGCGGCGGCACCTAGAGACTTGGTTTACCTTTTGTGTCAGTGTCTGCTTTGCGGTTGCATCACTACCAACACCGCCTGAGTGAGTACGCTGTCCTCCCCTGCTTCCATCCTGCACCACGCTCCCCTACACCTCCATCATCCAGAGTCCTGGGGCCTCCGCTACCCGTGGAGGGAATGTCATCTGGCTGCCCCACTCCATCATCTACCCCGGGTACTCCCATCGGCAGTGCCAATACTCCCCTTACCGCGAGCCATGGGTGGCGTCACAAACTCTTATCCCCTGTAAATACCTAAATACCCCCTTTGTGGCCGCGAGCCCCCGGGTCCGAAGACCCTCGAGCAACAGCAACCCCCGGATCCGAGCGGTTCAACTGCTGCGGGGGCAGCACACATGCGCAGTCCGCAGCAAACACTGACTTGCGGTGTGGGTTTTCAAGCCATAGCATGTCAACTCTTTGCTGTGAAGTTGCAAGCGCCCTTTGTAGGGAGAACAGAACCAAGAGACCGCAGCGCACTGAACCCTGATCGTGGGTATGGGCCGCTGTGGTCTCCTGCAGAGCAGTCTCGTGGCCCCATAGGTCCAGGACGCAGCGGATGCTGATCGTCGGCCGGTACCCTTACAGGGCACATACAGTACCTATAATAAAGGTGCAATGTAGAGCTGGAAAAATCCTTGGAAGTCACTGAATGAAGATATTTGCTGCTGGAGCCTTGACGATGTTCACACAGGGCATAATTTACTGCGTTTTTGGTGCATTTTTGAGTTCACATAGATGCACCTAAATGCATGCATTTCATGAGATTTCTATTTTGCTGTCCACACTGGGCATCTTTTGGCTGCATCTGGGCTGCGTTTTTGAAGATGCAGCATGTCAATTCTTTTTCCGTTTTTCCAGTGTTTTTGAGCCCTTCCAGTCAATAGATCTGACTTAGAAGAATGCATTGGGCAAACAAATTTTAGAAGACGCTTAAGTTCCTTCTTGACAAAATCTGAAATCTTCTTAATGATAGAGAGACATCATCTATGCCTAGAGGAGAAAAGGCTTCTCTATTATCAGGGGAAGGATTATTTACTGTAAGAGCAGTGCAATTGCAGAATTCTCTGCCGCAACATCTTGTAATGGTTGATTCATTCATCAAATTTTAGAAGACGCGCAATTCCCTTCTTGACAAAATGTAATATTACAGGTTATAAGTAATAAATCTCGACATAACTTGTTTCATTTTTGTATATATCGTGAACGTTACAAAGAGATTTGGCCAATTCTCTGCAGCTCGGATTCACCGCTCATCCGAAACGCATTGGGTGACTATGAAGAATGTAATGTCTAAACTCTCCTAAATTTATGGATCGGCCTTAAATTATTGCTCCAGCTTTATAGATTTATTCTTCCTAGGAGACTTTTAATAAATTTTTATACTAGGTTTTAAAAAATGATCCAAATTTCCCATTTAGCAAATGATGCACAAATACCGATGACCTCATGACACGTATTCTCCACGCTTCCTCCATTAAATGGGTTCCCTCTGGAACAAACCTTTAAGAATTTTGGCAATCGCGAAGACTTGATGGGTTTCTGCCAGATTTTATTTTTTTGTTCTAAAGCTACAAGCACTATAAATATATATTGTGCACTTTTTTTTGGAGATTTAAATCTAAGGACCTGGAAAGTCGTAACTTGAAGGATTACTCCACGTGGAGACGGCTTTCAGATGACTTGTGTGGAGCGCGCACTCATTGCTGAATGGGTCTTTTAGGGATATGTTCTCTTATACATTGGACATTGATGCTTTGGTCCTTTCTCACTAAATCTCGGAATTGAAAATCTTTTTTTTTTTTTTCCAATTTGAATTATCAATTGCAAAAAAAAGTGTAAATGCTCTTGATTTTATATCTTAATATTATTGATACTTGGATGTGAGAACGGGGCATATAGTGTGTAATAATCTTCATATTTCACAGAAGCTTTATAGATAAAAACCCTTTTCTTCCCTGATTATACCGGTCTCTAGGAAAAGATAGAGCTTCAATATGGCTGCCACTGTATTCTTGCATTAAGGATGGATCGGCTCATGAGATATTCCACCCGGCCTTTTACAATGGACCTAGAACATTCATTATCTTGGCAGACAACTTTTTTAGTGTTTAATTGTGAAAATTATTTGCTACGAAGGTCTATTTCTCATGGGTTGATTTAATTTTTTTTTTTTTTAAAAAAAAAAACCTGATAGTTATACACTCAGCACATTTAATCTAAGTTTACAATACAACTAAATCACTTACCCATGACCTATGGATTGTGCCTGTAGCGGAAGACCCAACCTGGCCGCCGGCTCTCAACCCCCGTCCCCCCCCCCCCCCCGCCTGGCCGCCGGCTCTCTCTCCACCCCAGCCTGGCCGCCGGCTCTCTCCCCCCCCCACCCCACCCCTAGCTTGGCCGCTTGCTCTCCTCCCCAACCAGCCTGGCTGCTGGCTCTCCCCTCCCCCAGCCTGGCTGCCGGCTCTCTCCCTCTTCCCCAGCCACCCCCCCTCCCCCAGCCTGGCTGCCAGCTCTCCCCTCCCCCAGCCTGGCCGCCGGCTCTCACCCCTCCCCCAGCCTGGCCGCCGGCTCTCACCCCTCCCCCAGCCTGGCCGCCGGCTCTCACCCCTCCCCCAGCCTGGCCGCCGGCTCTCACCCCTCCCCCAGCCTGGCCGCCGGCTCTCACCCCTCCCCCAGCCTGTTCGCCGGCTCTCACCCCTCCCCCAGCCTGTTCGCCGGCTCTTCTCTCCCCCCCCCCCCCCCAGCCTGGCCACTGGCTCCATACCCCCCCAAGCCTGGCCAACGGCTCTCCCCCCTCCCCCAGTCAAACTGCTGGCGCTCCCCCCCCCTTCCCAGCCAAACCGCTGGTTCTCTTCCCCCACCCCCTCCCCCCAGCCTGGCCGCCGGCTCTCCCCTCCCCCCTCCCCCCAGCCTGGCTGCAGTCTCTCCCATCCCAAACTCACTGCATCACTTAGCGAGGTCTGTGTTTTACAGATGTGTGAGACCGGCTGAGGCTACATTCACTAATTCACATGACCGACTGCGGGTCTCCTGAACCGAACACGACCACTTCATGTCTTTTTCAGGTTTGGAGACCTGTGGCCAGTTGCTCCATCCATCTATTCTCCGACCACAACACACATTCTTCCCTAATTACTGGCTGGCTGGCAATAAATAGGTTGGCTGCCATAAAATATGATCTACCACACGCAAATCAAATTATTTTTTTTTAATGGCTCCGAATAGTGTTGGGCGAGCACCAAAATACTCGTTACTCAATTTTTTTTTTTTTTTTTTTATAAAGCTCATCCAGGTGCTCAGACGGGCTGAACACGAGTAATGAGTATTTTGGAAAGACAATCATTGGTTGTTCAGGTCTCTGCTCACATACAGCTAGCCATAAACAGAGAATTTCCGGCGAGATGAAGGGAGGGTTTGTTTGTTTTGTTTGGTCATACTACTTCCGAGAACATTGACACTCCCGAGAAATAAAACCTTAAGAGACTACGACTGATTCTCCCTGGGGCACCTGCACACATCATGCAGTGAAGCGAGCCTGTGCATTGTGGTCGTTGTTTCATGGATTACCTATCCGAGCACTCGCGATACTTGACCGAGCACCGAAAGTGCCCGATCACCCCCCCGATGCTCAAAAAAGTAACAAACAGTGCCGAGCACGCTCCCCCCCCGATGCTCGAAAAAGTAACAAACAGTGCCGAGCACGCTCCCCCCCCCGATACTCGAAAAAGTAACCAACAGTGCCGAGCACGCTCCCCCCGATACTCGAAAAAGTAACCAACAGTGCCGAGCACGCTCCCCCCCCCCGATGCTCGAAAAAATAACAAACAGTGCCGAGCACGCTCCCCCATCACTAGCTCCTTTTCTTCATTAATAATTACCAAGATGCAAAAAAAATGAATACAACTTATGAGAGTTCACTTGGTTTATTCCAAAATGGGAAAAAAACCCAAAAAGTAGCGCAGAAGTCTGAATAACCATTTCTTAAAAGAACAAGACTCCGTGCACAATAAACTCTTCATATTTCACAGAATCTTTAATAAAAGAATAAAGTGGAAATAAATCCGGCCTCTGATCTGATCGCATTATGGTTTCCTGTAAGGCTCGAATGTTACATGATGGGGTAAGTTGGCATCTGTGTTTCATTTCTCCATCATAAAGTGCACGGATCACTTATTAGACAAAAATAAAACGGCAGGAAAAGAGCCGAGAGTCCTGGAGCTGAAGTGGCCTCCTCCTGCAGGTCCTGTATTGTAACATGCGGCTACCTTTATATTACAATGCTGATGAGTGCAGAACTCTGACCATTATTAATTACCACCTGTTCCAAGGGGAAGAATTGCCTCATTTTATTTTTTAGAGAAGATTTCTTTTTGATTGGATTTTTATGGTTTCCATCACTATTTATGATAGAGCCCGCTCATCACTAGTTACCAATACTGAGCACCCGAGCATTGTAGTGCCCGCTCATCACTAGTTACCAGTACAGAGCACCTGAGCATGGTAGTGCCCGCTCATCACTAGTTACCAGTACTGAGCACCTGAGCATGGTAGTGCCCGCTCATCACTAGTTACCAGTACAGAGCACCCGAGCATGGTAGTGCCCGCTCATCACTAGTTACCAGTACAGAGCACCTGAGCATGGTAGTGCCCGCTCATCAGTAGTTACCAGTACTGAGCACCTGAGCATGGTAGTGCCCGCTCATCACTAGTTACCAGTACTGAGCACCCGAGCATGGTAGTGCCCGCTCATCACTAGTTACCAGTACTGAGCACCTGAGCATGGTAGTGCCCGCTCATCACTAGTTACCAGTACTGAGCACCCGAGCATGGTAGTGCCCGCTCATCACTAGTTACCAGTACTGAGTACCCGAGCATGGTAGTGCCCGCTCATCACTAGTTACCAGTACTGAGCACCTGAGCATGGTAGTGTCCACTCATCAGTAGTTACCAGTACTGAGCACCTGAGCATGGTAGTGTCCACTCATCAGTAGTTACCAGTACTGAGCACCCGAGCATTGTAGTGCCCGCTCATCACTAGTTACCAGTACAGAGCACCTGAGCATGGTAGTGCCCGCTCATCACTAGTTACCAGTACTGAGCACCTGAGCATGGTAGTGCCCGCTCATCACTAGTTACCAGTACTGAGCACCTGAGCATGGTAGTGCCCACTCATCACTAGTTACCAGTACTGAGCACCCGAGCATGGTAGTGCCCGCTCATCACTAGTTACCAGTACTGAGTACCCGAGCATGGTAGTGCCCGCTCATCACTAGTTACCAGTACTGAGCACCTGAGCATGGTAGTGTCCACTCATCAGTAGTTACCAGTACTGAGCACCTGAGCATGGTAGTGTCCACTCATCAGTAGTTACCAGTACTGAGCACCCGAGCATGGTAGTGCCCGCTCATCACTAGTTACCAGTACTGAGCACCCGAGCATGGTAGTGCCCGCTCATCACTAGTTACCAGTACTGAGCACCCGAGCATGGTAGTGTCCACTCATCACTAGTTACCAGTACTGAGCACCCGAGCATGGTAGTGCCCGCTCATCACTAGTTACCAGTACTGATCACCCGAGCATTGTAGTGCTTGTCTATAATGGCACTAGCTAACTAGAAACCAAACGCAGGAGGACGTGTTCTCATGTGGACAGCAGCAGATGATCTCTTCTTGGGCAGCCGGTAAGTTAATCATCTTTTGACTTGACACGAGCATAAATTAAATTTAAACTCCAATTTTTTTTTTTGGCTTTAATATAGATGTTCAGGCAGTTTGTCAGGATAATAGGATTTCCAATCCTCGCTTGTCTCCATTTGACTGTATGATTTTGTCACATTATAAATGATTGCTGTCACTGCCGAAATAGTCATTTAATTTTATCGAAATAAGCGTCCTCCAATGATGAGATGGTCTTTTTATGTAATAAGAGTTTCTGCTTCCAGGAGAATGGATCTCTCCTGATCTCTTCTGCAGATTGCTTGATGAGCAGCCATTGATTTGTGTGGAGACAGATCCAGTCTATATTCTCTGTAAGACAAATCTAAAAACTTCTTCTTGCTTTGATGGAGAATTGAACAGTCTGAATTCTGAGGATTCCTCACTCTTTACCTGATCACAATCGAAGTGCACTTTGAAGTGCGGCGTGCAGATTTTCTCAGGGAGTCATTGGAACATGACTGTCAGTGACCAAATTTGCTACCGGTACCGAAGGTTTTCAATTGTTTTTTTTGTGGGTAGTGATTATTTGCTTGCGCTCCACTGCTCATAAACTTCCATATTCTGCTCCATTGCATGCTACTTTTCTTCTGCTCTATAAAGGGATTCCCAATGCAATTATTTTTTTAAATAGGTGGTGGTGGTTCTGGGTGTCTCTCCTTGGTGGTGGTGGTTCCGGGTGGCTCACCTTGGTGGTGGTAGTTCTGGGTGGCTCACATTGGTGGTGGTGGCAATTTCAGGTGGTGGTGGTGGTGGTGGTTCACCTTGGTGGTGGTTCTGGGTGGCCCACCTTGGTGGTGGTGGTGGTTCCGGGTGGCTCACCTTGGTGGTTCTGGGTGGCTCACCTTGGTGGTGGTGGTGGTGGTGGTTCTGGGTGGCTCACCTTGGTGGTGGTGGTTCCGGGTGGCTCACCTTGGTGGTGGTGGTTCCGGGTGGCTCACCTTGGTGGTGGTGGTTCTGGGTGGCTCACCTTGGTGGTGGTGATTCCGGGTGGCTCACCTTGGTGGTGGTGATTCCGGGTGGCTCACCTTTGTGGTGGTGGTTCCGGGTGGCTCACCTTTGTGGTGGTGGTTCCGGGTGGCTCACCGTGGTGGTGGTGGTTCTGGGTGGCTCACATTGGTGGTGGTGGCAATTTCAGGTGGTGGTGGTGGTTCACCTTGGTGGTTCCAGGTGGCTCACCTTGGTGGTGGTGGTTCCGGGTGACTCACCGTGGTGGTGGTGGTTCCGGGTGGCTCACCTTGGTGGTGGTGGTGGTTCCGGGTGACTCACCGTGGTGGTGGTGGTGGTTCCGGGTGGCTCACCTTGGTGGTGGTGGTGGTGGTTCCGGGTGGCTCACCTTGGTGGTGGTGGTGGTTCCGGGTGGCTCACCTTGGTGGTGGTGGTGGTTCCGGGTGGCTCACCTTGGTGGTGGTGATTCCGGGTGGCTCACCTTTGTGGTGGTGATTCCGGGTGGCTCACCTTTGTGGTGGTGGTTCCGGGTGGCTCACCTTTGTGGTGGTGGTTCCGGGTGACTCACCGTGGTGGTGGTGGTTCCGGGTGGCTCACCTTGGTGGTGGTGGTGGTTCCGGGTGACTCACCGTGGTGGTGGTGGTGGTTCCGGGTGGCTCACCTTGGTGGTGGTGGTGGTGGTTCCGGGTGGCTCACCTTGGTGGTGGTGGTGGTTCCGGGTGGCTCACCTTGGTGGTGGTGGTGGTTCCGGGTGGCTCACCTTGGTGGTGGTGGTTCCGGGTGGCTCACCTTGGTGGTGGTGGTTCCGGGTGGCTCACCTTGGTGGTGGTGGTTCCGGGTGGCTCACCTTGGTGGTGGTGGTTCCGGGTGGCTCACCTTGGTGGTGGTGGTTCCGGGTGGCTCACCTTGGTGGTGGTGGTTCCGGGTGGCTCACCTTGGTGGTGGTGGTTCTGGGTGGCTCACCTTGGTGGTGGTGATTCCGGGTGGCTCACCTTGGTGGTGGTAGTTCTGGGTGGCTCACATTGGTGGTGGTGGCAATTTCAGGTGGTGGTGGTGGTGGTTCACCTTGGTGGTGGTTCTGGGTGGCCCACCTTGGTGGTGGTGGTGGTTCCGGGTGGCTCACCTTGGTGGTTCTGGGTGGCTCACCTTGGTGGTGGTGGTGGTTCCGGGTGGCTCACCTTGGTGGTGGTGGTTCCGGGTGGCTCACCTTGGTGGTGGTGGTTCCGGGTGGCTCACCTTGGTGGTGGTGGTTTCGGGTGGCTCACCTTGGTGGTTTCGGGTGGTTCTCTGTGGCTCACATTGGTGGTGGTGGTTCTGGTGGCTCACATTGGTGGGGTTGGTTCTGCGTGGCTCATCTTGGTGGTGGTGGTTCCGGGTGGCTCATCTTGGTGGTGGTGGTGGTTCCGGGTGGCTCATCTTTCTGGTGGTAGTTCTGGGTGGCACACCTTGGTGGTGGTGGTTCTGGTGGCTCACATTGGTGGGGTTGGTTCTGCGTGGCTCATCTTGCTGGTGGTGGTTCTGGGTGGCTCATCTTGGAGGAGGAAGGTTTTTTTTTTTTTTTCTGTGAGCAGTCGGTGGGGTTCACAGGAACTGTACCCCACAAAAAATGCTTGCAATTAAAAAATTAAAAAGTACATAAACATATGAAAAAAATAGTGTAACTACTCCTATGATGTGATTATCATTTATAGCAGGTTTTTGGTCTATGGTGTCTTTACCATACTAAACGTCTTCATTATTTTTAGAATAGCAATTTGGTCAAATTGTTGTGTTTTTGTTGTGTTTTTCCTTCTTGTGGTGGACACCCATCGAGTTTGAGAAGTTACATGTTATATACCGCACCTTTTGTGAGGCGTTTGTCTTGCAGGGATCAGTTTTCACCGTTCTCTTAGGACATCGTCCATCTGATTTCAATTTGCAGAGTTTATTCGAGGAAATATTTGGAACAAATTGAAGCTAATGTTGTATGAAGCAGAAGAAATCTCTGTCCCCGTGGTCCAATCTCCTCTCTGAGCGCATTATCGTCATTGCTGTTGTGCAGTTTTTGGATTCGCGTTGCCTATTTTGTTGATATACTGTGTATTTTGTTCTTTTTTTTTTACGGGCTGGTAATCGGTCTAAACCCATCCTTTATGGAAAGTACCTTAGTTGACATCTTTGGCACAAAAAGTGTTAGTCACTTAACAAGGGCTACGTGTAATTAAATGAAGAATCTATTTTTGCCTTTTTCTTTATATGGCACCGTTGACCCCCGTAATGTAAACTGTCTTCTCTGGATTTCTTCCAATTTTTGCAAATTTATAGGTGTCCCTGGAGGATTAATTTTTTTTTCTAAAAATTGGCAGCATGGACTAAACAATAACGACGTGAATTTTTGAGCTTGTGGCCTCGATCCCAAAGAAGTGAAACAAGCTGCAATGGTTCCTGAAATATTTTGTAATGGCTGAAAGAAAGCGCCACACCGTTCTCATAGGACAGATTAAATCATTTTTTAGCGAACGCTGATGGCTGAACCTTCTCACATGGGGTTGAAAAATGAAACTTCCGCTGTTATTCATTTATCTCACAAATTGGAAGGTCGAATAAAAGCGGCGAGAGGGATTTACTATGGATCTGGAGCATTTATGAGCAGACGTGATCAATCAGAGGTCATGTAATGAAGAACAGAGATCAAATTAGGTCATTCATGGGTGTAATGTAGCGGGGAGACAAGGATGACATGGTGACCCCTAAGCTGACCCTAAGACTTGGTACCCTGTGCTGTCCCTTATCCCAACAGTAGACTTGAAGGTAGTCATGGTCGAGCCTCCAACGTGGCCCTGTCTCCTATCCTGGCCCTGATGACCATGTCCTCCTTACCCAGCTGACTGGCCAGGACAGAGATCCCAAAAACTCACCAACACAGAAGAGTGGGGGGTAAACAAACTCTCACACACCTAAAACCTGCACCAGGGAATAACCAAAGGTGCACGGGTAAGGGTACAAAGAAAAGGAGGTAGTAGAAACAACTTACTACAATCACAGCAGATAGCAACAGACACATCCTTTCTGCTCCTGGGCTAGCTCCAAAGGAAAATACCGTTTAAAGGTGCACGGTCTCGGATGGTACACGTGATATGTAATCAGAGAAGATGCAGTTGCACCACGGCTTAGGAGTTTATACATATACATGGCCCATCCTGGTATATGTCCATTTCCTGGCCCCATCCTGGTATGTCTCCATCATGGCCCCATCCTGGTATATATGTCCGCCACAATGACCTCACCCTGGTATATATATATATATATATATATATATATATATATATATATATATATATATATATATATATATATATATATATGTATGTATGTATGTATGTATGTATGTATGTATGTATGTATGTATGTATGTATGTATGTATGTATGTATGTATGTATGTATGTATGTATGTATGTATGTATGTATGTATGTATGTATGTATGTATGTATGTATGTATGTATGTATGTATGTATGTATGTATGTATGTATGTATGTGTGTGTGTGTGTGTGTGTGTGTGTGTGTGTGCGCATGTATATATGTATGTGTATATGTATATATATATATATATGTATATATATATATATATATATATATATATCCCCATCCTGGCCACATCCTGGTACATATGATACCCCTGGGCGCAGCACAAAAAAAACCTGATAATGCTTGTGGCACGCCCCAGGGCAGCCTAGCTGCTCGGATCCGGGCGGTCCGTGGCTCGAGGGATCTCAGACCCGTGGGCACCGTCGAACAGTTTTAAATGAAAAGAAAAAGAAAGTTCGACTACGTCACTCACGGTTTGCGGCCAGGGGATAGTAGGGCCGCTGCTGCGGGTTCCCACTGGGGATGATGGATGAGGCAGCGTAGATGGTGGAGCCCTCCGCAAGCAGGGCTTTTCCCCAGGGGTAGGTGAAGTGTTAATGTGGAGGTGCGCGGCAATGAAGCAGTCCAGACAGAGTGCAGTTTGATTGTCTTTACTTACTGGCTTCACACCCTGGGGACGTACTAGATCCCAGGTGCGCCCATGTCCCTGATAGCTGTGCCCGCCAACCTGGTGCCACTCTCCACCCTTGCACTCTGGTGTATGTGGGTCCTCCCTGGCGTGGAGCACTTGGAGGTCCTCCTGGTGTCTGGGTCCTGCCGCAGGCAGCTTGGACTGTTTAAGGTAATATGTCCCGGTCCCCTCTTTGCTGCTGATTACTCGAACATTAGTGGTGGCAGATGAGTCCTGGAAACCCACCCGCCTGGCAGAGTTAACAGATGGTTTGAAGTCCTGGTCTGTTCTGGGATCTGCACCCCGTGCGTGCAAAGTACTGTGATCCCTGAATGTCCACCCCACAGGGTCCCTTTGTCCTTGGAGCTTGCTCTCTCACTCTCAGCTACGTTTCTCCTCTGAGTGGCTGATCTTTCTACTCAGGTCTTTGCAGATTCTTTGCTACTTTCCTTGTGTCTCAAGAGTCTGTTGTCTGTCTTGACACCTTTCCTTTTTCTCCTCTGCTCAACTCATAACTCCTTCCTCTTTCACTTCCTTTCTCCGACTGACTAGCCACACTCCCCAGGTCACTCTCTCCTCCCCAGTTGGCTGCCCGTTATCTAACAGTGCCTAGCCGTGTCATCTCGCTAGGTGAGTCTTCCAGCCAGGTACAGCGAGTGTGTGTGTGTGTGTGTGTGTGTGTGTGTGTGGTGTGACTGGCACAGTCATGTTGGACCCGCGCTGTTACCTTGTTTTTGTGACACCTGTTTAAAGCAGGGGCGTCACAGTCTCCTTCCTTCTGCTCACCTGGTGTCTTCCTCCGATGATGGCATGCCACAACTGGCCAGCGTGTTGTAAGCTGCTCAACACATGTCACTGTGATCGCTGCTACCATGATATTATCACCCCTGGTTGGACCCCAACATTCGGGAAGTTATTACCTGTCCCACAGAAAAGGGGGTAAATTCCAAACCCGAGAATCCCCCTATCAGAAATCTTAAAACAAAAGTGCAGATTGCCTTTTGGTTTGTGCAGACAAAGCTTTAGAGAAGAGCAAAATCCAATCCCTTCGGTGTTCTGAAGGTTTTAGCTGTGATGCGCTCAGAGGTGGCTGTTACTCCTGGACCCAAAAAAAGGTTCCTCTCCAAACCAATGAGGATGGTACCAGTAATTTAGATAGCACATGGAAGGTGAAGGCATTTGCAGATTTTGCCTAGGTGCCCGGGACTTTTTTGTGGGATGCTTTGCCTATTTTTCTTGGATAAAAGGTTGCAGTAGTAAGAAGTAATTTTGCTGACCCCTTTAAGTCTTCCCAAACCTTTTGATTTAAAAGTAGGATGTCTTTGGATCTGTCCCTTTTTCCGTCCATCTTATGTCTATAGATGTCTCATGTTGGACAGGTGGCGGGTTGCATCTTTCCGAGTAGTACGGAGCATGTCTTGCCGATGGTCTTGGGAACCTTGGCCTAACATTGCGGCTATGACTTGGTTCTCTGTAGTTTTCTTGGTCGTACGCACAAATTATTCAGATTGTTTTTGGAGAAAACTAATAGCGTTTGCCACATCAGTCACTATTAGTCTACTGGGAAATTATTAGGATTTATGAGATGAGATTGTTAATGACGGCATTGTGCTTCACCAACGAGTCTTGTAATGAAGCTGGAACAGTGTCAAATGTCTGGTGAATGTGTGCTCCACATGGCGGGCCCATGCCAAGAGAAGAACACGCTGTAAAATGACCACCTCGGCCGGAGCGTACGTAACGATGAATGAATCAGCCATTCTAAACCACATAGCGCTCTTGCGGGTTGTGTTGACCGATACTTTTCATATCTACGTGTAACCAGTGTTTTCCTGCTGAGAAGACTAGCTATAGACGAAGAAAATATTTAGAAAGGAGCTGTCGTTTCTGGTAACTTTTCACAATGGGAGAAATATTGCTTCTTTGTGCTGAAGGATTCTCTCGCCTCAACCCATCTCTTGTAGGAGCTGTAACTTGATATTTCGGTGAGCTGGCAGTCTGTTGTGCTTTGACCAAGACAGGTGAGTTTTTGTTACTTTTTTTTGGGCCTGGATGAGAAGGTTAGGAGGCAGTGAGTAATGGAAGAAGTGGCTTATAAGTGGAGAAAGAAAGAGATTTCTTTTGATTAGATATATTACAAAGTTTCACCTGTACTTTAGTTTAATTGTTGAATACCCTATGTTCAGTGTCTGTATATTGATTTGACCTTGATGAACCGCCATGTGCTTTTTAATTTTGTTACATTGAGGCACATAGATATTTCTCATGGATCCCATTAGCTGTATTTCCAATGTATAAAAAAAAATTGGTTCTAGCGGAGAGGAAGGTGGCACAGGGAGGTGCAAATTGGTTCTATGAATTCAAAGGGTCCATGTTTGCTGTATGTGTAGTTTTTAACATATCTGGGAACGTTTTTCTGAAAGGAGCAGTAGGGACCACCCGCTTATTGACAGTGAGCACGTGACCACCCACCTATAGATGGAGAGCATGTGACCATCCACCTGAGACGGTGAGCGTGTGTGACCACCTGTCTGAGATCACCCACCTATTAGATTGTGAACAAGGCAGTGGTCACACACGCTCACCAACGCTACATTCACTCCGACGACTTTGCTTTGGGTCCTCCTTTCTTGAGATCAGTAAAGAGATCCAATGTTCAGAACCAAACGCGTGTGACCATCCACCTTCGACAGTGAGCGCGTGTGACCATCCACCTTCGACAGTGAGCGCGTGTGACCATCCACCTTCGACAGTGAGCGCGTGTGACCATCCACCTTCCACAGTGAGCGCGTGTGACCATCCACCTTCGACAGTGAGCGCGTGTGACCATCCACCTTCGACAGTGAGCGCGTGTGACCATCCACCTTCGACAGTGAGCGCGTGTGACCACCCACCTGTAGATAGGGAGCGTATGTGACCACCCGCCTGAGACCACCCACCTATCAGACAGTGAACAAGGCAGTGGTCACATATGCTCACTAACGCTACATTTACACCAAGGACTTTGCTTTGGGTCCTCTTGAGATCATTACGGGGCATCCATTGGTCGGAACCCAATCATACGTTTATCACCTATCTTGTGAATCACTAATATGATGTCATGGGACGACCCCTTTAAATGCACTATGTCGGTCTTCCATGGTCCGAGTATGGAGCATGATGTAAGGACTGGACACCTGATCGCCCCATAGTATATTTGAGGCTCTCAAACTCAGATAGGCAACCAACGGCCAACCCACGGCTACACCATTACACTCAGGAGCATGAAGCTGGCCTTACACTCCTACCCCAAATGTGTGTGGTCTATTTCCACGACGTGCAAAGTGCAGCATAAACCACCCGACAGCCGGCACCCCATCCTATAAGTAGGGCCCTAAAGCATGAATCACTTTCTCTGTAGCACCGTAGGAAAGATTATAAAAAACTGTTGTTTCAGGTGAGATTTATTGAGAGAATATCCCCATTTCATGTATGTAAGTCGTCAGGCCGGGATTATTCCTGCTTCAAGTTTTCTTTACACGTCGTATTCGTCGCGCGCTTCGCGTTCTTTTCCGTATAATCGCGTCTTGTTCTGTATTAGTTTGTTGGCTCGCACTTTCCCAGGAGCCCTCTGACCTCGTCATGCACAGAAAAACTGGTTTGGCGTCTTGTTAGTTGCACAGTGTCGCCTTCGGTCACGTAGTGGAGGGACTGCGAGGAGCTGTGGAAATGTAACTTTATGTTGGATGTTGTAGAACGTGTGCAATTATTTTTGTGGATTTGTTTTGTGCTCTTTTACATTTGCCTTTTTATTATTTTTTTTTATTTATTTTTTTTTTTTTTGCCTTGCTTTATTTTAGTCATCTGCTCTTTATTACCAGACTCTGTAATTGCGTCTGACCTCAGACATTTGTACGTTTTCCATCTCTACGGCTGGGAGTGCCTCCACTAAGCCGAGGGACAATCGTCTGCGTGGGCAATTAGTGACTGCTACTTCTGGAAATGTTTGCACTAAGCCCATCTTTTGCATCTTCTGACCTCCTTTAAAAAGGGGTTGCCTGAAATTTGAGTCTTTTTTTTTTTTTTTTTTTTTTTTTTTTTCTTTTTTCTTCTGCGCCACTCTTGTGCTTATTTTGCGCCTGATATAACAGTTTAGCAATATTTAAAGGGAACCAGCCATCAGGGTTTTCATATATAAAGTAAAGCCAGTGCTATACTGATGCTAACAGTACCTTTTTGTTCTGAATTTTAATGTTTTTATTTCAGAAATATGTGCGAGTAAAGTTCTAGCAATGCACTTCTATTTGATTGACAGGTGCAACAGGAAGGGAATATGTAGGTCAGGTCTTGCTATCTTTTCCTTCCCCAGTCTGCTGCCTAGCCTTCCTCCCCCTTGTCATACACGATAAATCCGGCGCCTGTGCACTATCATTAGGAAGTATTGCAGAAAAGTCTTCACTAAGATGGCGTTTGCACTATTGTGGCGCCCTGGACTAGCCAGGTCGTCACAGGTACTACAACATACACCCCCACCCCGAGACAGGCACATCAGCCAGACACAAAATCCTTGTTGCCCCCCTCCAGGGGCTGACGTCCACACCAGGTGGGGTGGAGCCAGGCGGTTGGCCCCACCCACTGAGGAGTTCACAGTCCTGGAGGCGGGAGAAGGAAGAGTAGAGATCAGTTAGGGAAGTGCAAGTGGAAGGAGTGAAGTAGCAGTGAAGGAGTAAACTGACAGTGTCCAGGTGTGTGGCCCGGGCACTAAGAGCAAGGTTGGCAGACGGTGGTGGCCGTCTGCAGGAGAGGCAGATCAACGTGGAACCGTAGGACCGGGGACTGGCGGTGGCCCGCCGGTACTGAACCGGGGAGCGAAGTGAAGCCAGCACACTCAAGCAGGGCCTACGGACCCCAACCAGGCTTGGAGTCGCCATTAGAGGTCAAATCTGTCAGTGACCGGAACCCAAGGGGTTTCCGAACAGCCAAGACCCGATTAAAGGCAACCGTCCGACCAGCAAAAGGAAATACAGCTACCGCCACAGCTAGAGTTCCAAGGGCCAGAGCCTGCGGGCAAAAGGGCTCCTCTGGCACATATACACGCTGGGGAGCGGGATACCGGTGGGAATCCATCGGGACCGAACATACACAAAGGTGCAGGGAAAGGCAGCCACCACCAAC
>NC_134360.1:16484493-16509493 GCF_048569485.1 Anomaloglossus baeobatrachus
AACATTTCATTATCATGGCGGCAGTTGTCCTGCTGCTGGGTAGGGCCAGCTGTTCAATAAAGGGACATTAATTGGCCTTATCATATCAATAACTCACTTGCAATGCTTGACTGTGTGTATTGGCTATTTATATTGGTTCATTTTTGTAGTTATTTTTATGTTGCCCAGGTACATGGACTTTTATTTGGATATATTAAAGGAGCTCTGTCAGCTATTATGAATCCCATAAAGTAACATATAGGGCTTAAAGGGGTACTGTCATTTGACAAGTAAGATAGAGAGCTGGGGCCATGCTGTACTGGTTGCAATACGTACGGCCCCGTTCTCCGCCCTCCTGCTATATGTCGGGTTGTAATACCCAGGCGCATGCTCTCTGCCCAACACAGCAATGCAGTACCTCTTGAAAGTAGGGGGACCAAGGAGTCTGGGGTTTTATACTCATATGGTCACCCATTCTTGCACTATTCTAAAACAAAAATAGTTGACTAAAAAGGAAGGAAAGAGTGGTGCCACTTGGGGATGACCAAAGCAGTAAAAAATATATACACACAATAACCCCCTGGAAGGACTTGGCCAAATTAAATGGCTACCCCACACTTGGTGGTGGGACCGCATGGTGTATACCGGAAAACTGATACGTGTTTCCGTAGAGTTTACAACAAGAGAACCAATAAAGTCACCCACGATCAAGTCGATGGAACCATTACTTCTGTAGGTCTAAATTTACTATAGGGGTATAACATGACAGTTGTTAGACGGATATAAAATGAAAAGTTTTTATTAACAATAAATACTAGACCATGGTAATGTGGCAACGTTTCGGGATACAAGCCCTTTGTCAAGCCGTAACATAAAATGCGCAGGGTCTAGAATGAGAATACATAATCAATTAAAATATTAATAAACACATAAGAAGATATAAAAAAGTTTACATGTCGTACATAATATAAATAAAACCGGGTTATCCTGATTCTGAATCATAAACACACAATTATGTATATACACATATACACACATACATATGTCGTATCTCCACTAAATAATAGTACATCATAAATCATTGTTTGTTGAATTAGTCATAGAAAATCCATTGATACACAGATATGCATAGGCTATTACCTTAAGCAGTGTATAATACCATAATATGTCCAGTTACATTATTCTATATAGGGGAGAGAGTTAAGAAACAGGTCCCAGTGACTCCTGTACAATAATGAGTTTTCAAAGATAGTGAGGAATAGCTTACCTAGAGTGCTTTGGTTATGTGACCAACGGCCCCATAGTGTAAAGTGTAGAGCTTCAGAGCAGTTGATAGGCAACACCTAAAAGTTAGCTAGAGTATTACAGGGCGTTGTAAGGCTACGGTCCTCACGTGTATAGAAGCATTAGACCCACAGGAGACCCTTGGTGAAGAGTGATCTTACCTATCTGAGGGGTGATGCGGAGTAACAGCAGCGTGTGCGTGTGGGCAGCAAATGAGCCCGTGCCTCTTAGGTGCAGCGGGCTCCGGCATCCACGTGGGGTGTACCGTAGCCTTACAACGGTCTGTAATACTCCTGCTAACTTTTAGGTGTTGCCTATCAACTGCTCTGAAGCTCTACACTTTACATTATGGGGCCGTTGGTCACATAACCAAAGCACTCTAGGTAAGCTATTTCTCACTATCTTTGAAAACTCATTATTGTACAGGAGTCACTGGGACCTGTTTCTTAACTCTCTCCCCTATATAGAATAATGTAACTGGACATATTATGGCATTATACACTGCATAAGGTAATAGCCTATGCATATCTGTGTATCAATGGATTTTCTATGACTAATTCAACAAACAAATGATTTATGATGTACTATTATTTAGTGGAGATACGACATATGTACATGTGTGTATATGTGTATATACATAATTGTGTGTTTATGATTCAGAATCAGGATACCCCGGTTTCATTTATAGTATGTACGACATGTAAACTTTTTTAGATCTTCTTTTGTGTTTATTAATATTTTAATTGATTATATGTATTTTATCATTCTAGACCCTGCGCATTTTATGTTACGGCTTGACAAAGGGCTTGTAGCCCGAAACGTTGCCACATTACCATGGTCTAGTATTTATTGTTAATAAAAACTTTTCATTTTATATCCGTGTAACAACTGTCATTTTATACCCCTATAGTAAATTCTTGCACTGTCGTTCCAAAGTCTGAGCATAAACAGAAAAGTGACTTTTCACTCTGCTTTCCCATAGAGAATAGAATGAAAAGAGTCACTCTTCTTGTGCATCTACTGACTGCGGACTAGCACAGTATGGGAATGGGGGCAAGTATAAAAAATACATCACCGGATTTCCTGTTCCACCTACTATAAGCCCCATGAGTTTGAGGCTCAGAGTAGGGGATAGAACTGTTAGGTTTTAGGTAGAATTAAATTTCTTTTGTTCTTTTCTAGTATGCTAACCTATAATTTAACCAAACTTAAAACCCGATGCCTGGCTCAAAATGTTGTGTTTATTCTATCGGATTGCGTTTTAGAGCTGTTATGCGGTTCTTTATGTAAAACTTAACAGCAAGCCAGTTTCTGTCTTTCAGTGCAGATGGTTCTGCAGCGATACATGCCACACAGTCATTTTTTCCAGGCACTTTACACTTATGAATAAATTTAATCATATGTTTCTCTATAGCCTTCACTTCCTCCCTGTTCCAAGGTATCTTCTTTACAGGTTTTCGGCCTGAAAAATAAAAAAAATATATATATTTTAAAATACCGGTTTTCATATCAATATATGAGAATTGCATGATATAGTATTCCAATACAACAATATAAAATTTAAAAGAACACATGCCTTCTGATTTCTTTAGTTTATGGTCCTGCCCAAGCTCTGACTCACTTTGGTGCTGAATTTGTTCCAAAGAAGAAAAAGATTATATATAGAAAATAAATACTGTATATACTCGTGTATAAGCCAACCCCCCTGACTTTTAACATAAAAAAGTGGGAAAAAACTTTGACCCTCATATAAGCCGAGGGTGGGAAATACAGCAGCCTGTGCCCCTCTGTAGCCCCCCACTGCTCTTCTGTAACCAGTATGTAAGTCCCCTGTACCCTCCTGTAGCCAGCCTGTAGGTACCCTGTGCCCTCCTATGCTGGGTTGGCCAAGAACAAGTCGGCACCGGCAGGGTTAGCCGGGAAATGTAGCAGCCTGTGCCCTTCTGCGCCCTCCTATAGCCAGCCTGTAGGTCACCTCCTGTATGCCCTCCTGTAGATACCCTGAGCCCTCCTACAGTCCTCATGTGCTGGATCGGCTGAGAACAAGCCAGCACCAGCAGGGTCGGCCAGGAAATGCAACAGCCTGTCTGTTTTCTGCGCCTACATAGTAAGACAGGACACAAACCTGTAAATAAATCATGGCAAATTTACTTTAGCCGCGGGCAGTCCTGCATATACAATAGAACACGGACGGCTGAATAGAAGCGGCCGCGTTCCATTAAAATCGTGGCCACGTTCTATTTATATTCGCCGCTGCAAATACAATAGGGCGCGTCTAGCTCAATAGAACCGGCCATGTTCTATTTACATTCGCTGTGCAGCGAACAATAGCAGCTGTACAGCAAATGTAAATGCCTTGTGTGGCATGGCGCACCAGCGCTTCTCACTGGTGCGCCATGCCACACAAGATTTCTTTTTCTCAATCTGTAAGTTATTGTGTATATTCCACCTGACAGGTTTCCTTTTAAATGAGTTTTTGAGTTTTGCATGTTAATGCAATATCGTCAGGATAGGCTTGAATCTGATCAGAGGGTGTAGAGCCACCATAGCAAGATCTACATTGTGAAAGGAGCCCGAAGCAGATAGCTAAATTGACTATGCAGTGGCCATGCCAGACTGCAGCAGCTCAGCTCCCATACTAGTGACTCTGAACTGAGCTAAATTAACCTGGCAGATCCATTACACAGTGAACAAAGCCATCTGCTTCTGGTTCTGTCAGGGAGACATCGATGAATAGCAGATTAGTGGGAGTGTCAGATGTCTGCACCCCACCAATCAGCATTTTCAACACTAAAGACAAATCGTGTGATTGGTGCATGACCTGAAATGTGTGTGAGTATGTCCCCACGAGCACCGTGACCTGAAAGGAAGAGGCAGGGTGCTTTGAATGTTGGTTATGAAGTCTGGATGTGGTGAATGTCCCCATTTGGTGCATGACCTGAAATGTGTGTATGTCCCCACGGACACCGTGACCTGAAAGGAAGAGGCAGGGTGCTTTGAATGTTGGTTATGAAGTCTGGATGTGGTGAATGTCCCCATTTGGTGCATGACCTGAAATGTGTGTGAGTATGTCCCCGCGAGCACCGTGACCTGAAAGGAAGAGGCAGGGTGCTTTCAATGTTGGTTATGAAGTCTGGATGTGGTGAATGTCCCCATTTGGTGCATGACCTGAAATGTGTGTGAGTATGTCCCCACGAGCACCGTGACCTGAAAGGAAGAGGCAGGGTGCTTTGAATGTTGGAAATGAAGTTTGGATGTGGTGAATGTCCCCACTTGGTGCATGACCTGAAATGTGTGTGAGTATGTCCCCACGAGCACCGTGACCTGAAAGGAAGAGGCAGGGTGCTTTGAATGTTGGTTATGAAGTCTGGATGTGGTGAATGTCCCCATTTGGTGCATGACCTGAAATGTGTGTGAGTATGTCCCCACGAGCACCGTGACCTGAAAGGAAGAGGCAGGGTACTTTGAATGTTGGTTATGAAGTCTGGATGTGGTGAATGTCCCCATTTGGTGCATGACCTGAAATGTGTGTGAGTATGTCCCCGCGAGCACCGTGACCTGAAAGGAAGAGGCAGGGTGCTTTGAATGTTGGAAATGAAGTCTGGATGTGGTGAATGTCCCCATTTGGTGCATGACCTGAAATGTGTGTGAGTATGTCCCCACGAGCACCGTGACCTGAAAGGAAGAGGCAGGGTGCTTTGAATGTTGGTTATGAAGTCTGGATGTGGTGAATGTCCCCATTTGGTGCATGACCTGAAATGTGTGTGAGTATGTCCCCACGAGCACCGTGACCTGAAAGGAAGAGGCAGGGTACTTTGAATGTTGGTTATGAAGTCTGGATGTGGTGAATGTCCCCATTTGGTGCATGACCTGAAATGTGTGTGAGTATGTCCCCGCGAGCACCGTGACCTGAAAGGAAGAGGCAGGGTGCTTTGAATGTTGGAAATGAAGTCTGGATGTGGTGAATGTCCCCATTTGGTGCATGACCTGAAATGTGTGTGAGTATGTCCCCACGAGCACCGTGACCTGAAAGGAAGAGGCAGGGTGCTTTGAATGTTGGTTATGAAGTCTGGATGTGGTGAATGTCCCCATTTGGTGCATGACCTGAAATGTGTGTGAGTATGTCCCCACGAGCACCGTGACCTGAAAGGAAGAGGCAGGGTGCTTTGAATGTTGGTTATGAAGTCTGGATGTGGTGAATGTCACCACTTGGTACATGACCTGAAATGTGTGTGAGTATGTCCCCACGAGCACCATGACCTGAAAGGAAGAGGCAGGGTGCTTTGAATGTTGGAAATGAAGTCTGGATGTGGTGAATGTCCCCATTTGGTGCATGACCTGAAATGTGTGTGAGTATGTCCCCACGAGCACCGTGACCTGAAAGGAAGAGGCAGGGTGCTTTGAATGTTGGTTATGAAGTCTGGATGTGGTGAATGTCACCACTTGGTACATGACCTGAAATGTGTGTGAGTATGTCCCCACGAGCACCATGACCTGAAAGGAAGAGGCAGGGTGCTTTGAATGTTGGAAATGAAGTCTGGATGTGGTGAATGTCCCCACTTGGTGCATGACCTGAAATGTGTGTGAGTATGTCCCCACGAGCACCGTGACCTGAAAGGAAGAGGCAGGGTGCTTTGAATGTTGGTTATGAAGTCTGGATGTGGTGAATGTCCCCATTTGGTGCATGACCTGAAATGTGTGTGAGTATGTCCCCGCGAGCACCGTGAACTGAAAGGAAGAGGCAGGGTGCTTTGAATGTTGGTTATGAAGTCTGGATGTGGTGAATGTCCCCATTTGGTGCATGACCTGAAATGTGTGTGAGTATGTCCCCGCGAGCACCGTGACCTGAAAGGAAGAGGCAGGGTGCTTTGAATGTTGGTTATGAAGTCTGGATGTGGTGAATGTCCCCATTTGGTGCATGACCTGAAATGTGTGTGAGTATGTCCCCACGAGCACCGTGACCTGAAAGGAAGAGGCAGGGTGCTTTGAATGTTGGAAATGAAGTCTGGATGTGGTGAATGTCCCCACTTGGTGCATGACCTTGTTGTGGAAATATCTATGATAAGTAGACCCAGGATAAGTTGAAGTATAAACACTTAGTATACTTGTTAACCAGTTTTCTGTGTAACCATATCATTTTCTTAGTAATTTCTTTGTCCAATACTGCCTCCAAAGGTAGGATGCTGCATTGGTACTGTGTACTCATAACTAAACTGAAATTCGTTGAAATGGAGCCCACATGACGAATATAACCCATGTTTATATATACTAACCAATTATCTTCTGTAAATTAACAGATGTTTTGTTACCTCACCATATGATATAATTGGAGGTATTTAACCTCGTCCATTGTAATTATACAATAGAACCTTTTCCAAAACTCTACGACATTGTGTGGCGTAGATTTATTGGGCTCGCAAGCAAAGGGTAATGATAATTGCGGACACGAGTTAGGGTACCGTCACACTTTAGCGACGCAGCAGCGATCCCACCAGCGATCTGACCTGGTCAGGATCGCTGCTGCGTCGCTACATGGTCGCTGGTGAGCTGTCAAACAGGCAGATCTCATCAGTGACCAGCCCCCAGCCAGCAGCGACGTGCAAGCGACGCTGCGCTTGCACAGAGCCGGCATCTGGAAGCTGCGGACACTGGTAACAAAAGGTAAACATCAGGTTAAAGTGTGACGGTACCCTAATCCTGCTTGTGGAGCTCATTTGCATATAAATTGTGATGAGCAAGCACCAAAGTGCTCAGAAGAGGGGAAGGTGTCCGGATAATACTACTAGCAGGGAACAGCCTGCCTCAAGGTATCCCTGCCCTCTGGCGTACAGACCAAAGTGCCAGATGGAAGGCAAACCCAAGGATACACTCTTTGGAGACACGGTGGGCGGGGACAGCCTGGGAACACTCCTACAGTGTCACTGCAGAAGGCTTTACCGGCTTTCCACATTGACGCACATGGAGTTTCCATGTGTTCCCACCCACCAGCACGTCAAAGTGGGTGGGAAGAACAGGGACTTTGAATTTAGTAGTCCCTGCTCACATTTGTGAGGCGCTGGTGGGTGGGAACAACAGTGTGTCATCAGGGGGTTGGAGCCTGCCCCTGACGCGTCATATGACGCAAAAAGACGCTGCACACAGCCCGACCCAGAAGCACTCCAGGCCAGGCAGTGTCAGGAAAGTGACACCACAGCGCCGCCGACCGGAGGACGGACCCATTGACTGCTGGCAGCGTCTGCAGGAGCAGGGGAGTATAATTTCTTTTTTTGCCCTGACAGAACTCCTTTAAATCTCTATAATTAAATAACCTAAGTTGGTTTCTGCTGTCTGACCACCGTGCCTACCAAACAGTGAGAGAACTCCACACTGAAAAACTGGTGACAAAATTCCCTTGTTACAGTCATCTTAACATAAGAAATGACACTGGTTGACATCTATTAAAGGAATTTTTCACCAGTTTGATGCTAGCTAAACTGCCAACGGCCATGGAAAGGGAAAGTATACATAGTCAGAGAGGCTACATCTTCACTGTAATGAGAGATTTCTGGGTATACCAATATGTTTAAAAGCCCTAAGGCTATATGCACACGTTGCTTTTTTTTCAGCGCGGAAAAAAACGCACCCTCTGGCAGAGGGGAGAATTGTAAACAATGCTTTTTGAGAAAAACGCATCGAAAACGCATGCATTTTTCATGCGTTTTTCATGCATTTTTTTAGGTGCGTTTTTTAAGACTTGTCAGTGTTAATAAAGTTGGTTGAACACAGACCTTTGGAAAAAAAAACCTGTGATGTCATTTCCTTCTTCTCCACATTCTGTTTGGATAAATGGGAGGGCTTGCAATGGAAGGAGCACCATTTGAATTTTGGAAAAGTTGAAATAAACTTCGCGCACCATGTCACATTAGCAGGGCCCCTTGGGTACCTATATGTCAGAAAACCCCCACAAGTGACCCCATTTTGGAATCTGCACCCCTCAAGGATTTTAGTCAGGAGTATATTAAGCATTTTGAATCCACAGCTACTTCACCCAAAATGTTGCTGTAGCAACAATATTCTCACTTTTAGGCCCGTTTCACACGTCAGTGAAAAACACTGACGTTTTTCACTGGCGTGTAAAACATGCACATGTCCCTCCGGTTGTCTAAGTGCAATCCGGGCTCCGTTCTCCGTGGCCCGTGATTGCACTTAGTAATCAACTCACCTGTGCGCGCTCCCGCTGTCCATGGTGCTGATCGCTCCCGCGGTGCAGCATCCGGCCGGCGCTGACCCCCGCAGCAGCTGCTTTCGGGTCGGCTGTGTCGCGCATCATGAATATGCGCGACAGTAATGAGCCGGCTCAGAAGCAGCAAGCTGCACGGGCTGCAGAGGACATCGCTGGACGCCGGGTGAGTAAAAATGATTTTTATTTTAAAAGCACGTTTTTTTCTGGCACGTGTTTCACGGACCACACCACTGCGTGGTCCATGGAACATCAGTGATGCCAGAAAAAAATGGACATGTCTCCGTGCGGCAATCATGCACACGCGGGTACGCCGCACGGAGACACGTGCAGTGAAAAATCACTGACGTGTGAGCAGACCCATTCATTATAATGGGTCTGCGTATGTCAGTGATTCTGGTACGTTTAAAAAAAAGCACAAACGTACCAGAATCACTGACGTGTGAAAGAGGCCTAAGGCTATGTGGCCATGATCCAGCGACACGGCGTCTAGTACACAGTGTCAGCCTTCCTGCAGAGATGTGAGTGTTGTTCACGGGAGAACGCAGCTGCCCATGCCCACGATTTGGGTTCAGGCTGCTGTGGACTTTAGCTCTATTCCTACCTGCAGAGAACACTCTCGTCTCCGCAGCATAAATTGACATGCTGATCCTCGGGAAGCCACGCCACCGGTCAGTTTATGCTGCGGAGAAAAGAAGCACAGTGGGCATGGGATCTCCAAAAATCCTTCCACTGTGCTTCTACTGCACAACGCAGCGTTATGGACGCAGGGAAAACACTCAGCGCCCAAACCACTGCAAAACCTGATTGTGGGCACACAGCCTAAAAAGCGTCAATGGATGAATGGATGTCAAATATATATAACGTCCCACCCCCGCCTGCATATTCTAAGCTGGCACCTTTAGTACCTTTCATGTGGCACTAAAGGGTGCCTAGCTTAGTATTTATCCAAAAAAAAAAAAAAAAAATGAAAAAAATGGCGTGGGGTCCCCCCTATTTTTGATAGCCAGTCAGGGTAAAGCAGACAGCTGTAGCCTGCAAACCACAGCTGGCAGCTTCATCTTGTCTGGTGATCAATTTGGAGGGCTCCCCAGGCTTTTTTTTTTATTTATAAATAAAGAATTAAAAAAAAAATAACGTGGGGTCCCCCCAAATTAGATCACCAGCCAAGGTGAAGCTGACAGCTGGGGTCTGGTATTCTCAGGGTGGGAAGAGCCATGGTTATTGGACTCTTCCCAGCCTAAAAATAGCAGGCCACAGCCGCCCCAGAAGTGGTGCATCCATTAGATGCGCCAATCCTGGCGCTTCGCCCCAACTCATCCCGCGCCCTGGTGCGTTGGCAAACGGGGTAATAAGGGGTTGATACCAGATGCGTAATGTCACCTGGCATCAAGCCCAGCAATTAGTGATGTCACGGCGTCTATCAGATACTAGACCTAACTAATTGACAGTTAACAAAAGCAAAAAAAAATGACAAAAATTTTTTATTAGAAAAAACACTCCCCAAATCATTCCCTTGTTCTCCAATTTAATCAAAAAATTTGAAAAAAATGGGTCCGCAGAAATCCATTTGGATGTCCTACGTCGGCTCTGGACCTTCTAGAATATGGGGGCACGTTCAGGGAACGTATCCCCCATTTTCTAGGAGGGCAGACCCTCCATTTGAGGAGAGTGGGTGCCAAAAATCTGCACCCACTCTCCCCGGGTCACAGCTGCAGAGTGCGAGCAGCCAGCACAGCTCTCTGAACACAGTGCTGGCTGTCAGCTGCTCTGCTCATGTGACCGCACTGACCGGCGTCTGCTGTGAAGGAGGAGGGGGCCGCGGGGGATCAGCGCTGCGACCAGACAGGTAAGGGGGAATACCGGGGGGAATAGGGGGTGACCTGGCAGGGCCTGGGGGGCATTTTTCTGTCGCATGTCTCAAGGCACATGCGACAGAAATAATAGGAGCAGGGCGGCCGGTGCGCTACTGTGCGCGCGGCCATGTTGGATTTTCGGGAGGGGGGGGGTCGGGGGTCGGGGCGGGCACTTTGGCGACACCGGGGGCTTTCCAGGACTTTGCCAGGAAGTGAGGTCAACAGGAAACCTCTTGACCTCACTTCCAGGTAAATGCCTGCATTCTGTGTGCCGACAAAGCCCGTGGACCGCAACAAAAAAGCAGCTCACTGCGGTGTAGCTGCGTTCTGACCCCACATCATTGATTCAATGGGGGAGAGAACGCAGCCACAACGCACAAAAGAAGTGACATGCTGCTTTTCTTTCCGCACCGATTTTTGGCATCCAAAACGCTGCGTTTAGAAACGCAGCGTGTGCACTGATTTTTCGGCTTTCTCATACACTTTGCTGGGAAAGCTGAACGCATGCAATTTGCCACTGAAACGCTGCGGTTCTAAATGCAGCGTTTCCGCGGTAAAAAACGCAACGTATGCACACAGCCTTAATCTACCTGCTATAGCTATTAAATAGCAAACTAACCCCTATTCATATTGCCCTCTTAAGGGCTAAAATACTTCAGATTTCGGATCCGAAATTCGGACCCCATTGAAATGCATTGATTTCAATGGGGTAAAACACACGTCCGAATTTTTTTCGGCCGATCCAAAAAAAAAAATTCGGATGCATGTCCGAATTTTCATTTTCAGACTGAATTTCAGCCCCATTATAATAAATGTGAAAAAAAATTTCGGTCCGAAATTCGGTTGTAATTGTAAACGGAACCGAATTTCAGGCCGAAATTTTTATTTATTTTTTTTCATTTTCCCATTTAATTTACATCCGAATTTTGGATGTCCAAAAAAAATTTCGGATCCGAAATTACGCAAATTCAGACCCGAAATTCGGATCCGAATTTTTTTTCGATGTTTGTCTTAGCCCTAAGGGTGCTTCTTTATGTTACCTGATGTTTCAAAAATGGTGCTGCCTCAGTAACTGACTGCAGTGGATTCACATGATCAGCAGAGACAGGACATAATCAGGACTGGCTATCAACTGGGGAAAGATGGATACCCTCTAAAATGCATTAAAAAAACTGATTTCTTACCACCATATTTTTTCATTCCACTGAAATTCGTACACGAAGTTCTTAAAATTTTCTGGCTCTCATCGAAATTGATGATCTCGCCTCGATATTCTGCAACAAAACTCCCTTTTTCGATTTCAGTTTCAGCAAACACTCCTCTTCCTGTAGAAAATATTTATCATTACCTAAGACAGTCATTCTAATGCATGACAATATTAAGGCAATTTAGTTAAAACTTGTTTTAACTCACCTTTAAGGGGATTGATGCATTTCATGGTCAGTCCAGGTTTGTCAGTGATGGCACTGACATAAGGTATGGCGTCTTTTTCGGGCGTTATCCTTCGCCTTTTCATTGTGAAAATCCAGTTGCCTATATCAAAGCAAATTCTACTACTTGTAAAGTATGCAGAAAATGAAATGTAGAACATATAACATGAACTGCTTAGGAACGCATCATAGGTTAGTACTTAAAGGGATATTGTCATGTTCTAGTCATAATGCAAGCCGGACATTGTTCATGTTACCCTGTAATCGCCGGCCTGTTCTAATGCTCACAAGATCTAGGCTCAGCTGCTCAGGCCCCCCTCTGCCTTCTGTCTGGGGGCCCTGAGTTATGTCCCAGACACACATGTGCAGTAGGGAATATCCCTGCTGAGATGCCAGGGCTAGAGCACGCGTTTGCTGTGGAGTAGGGGAATATCCCTGCTGAGATGCCAGGGCTAGAGCACGCGTTTGCTGTGGAGTAGGGGATATCCCTGCTGAGATGCCAGGGCTAGAGCACGCGTTTGCTGTGGAGTAGGGGATATGCCTGCTGAGATGCCAGGGCTAGAGCACGCGTTTGCTGTGGAGTAGGGGATATCCCTGCTGAGATGCCAGGGCTAGAGCACGCGTTTGCTGTGGAGTAGGGAATATCCCTGCTGAGATGCCAGGGCTAGAGCACGCGTTTGCTGTGGAGTAGGGGATATGCCTGCTGAGATGCCAGTGCTAGAGCACGCGTTTGCTGTGGAGTAGGGGATATCCCTGCTGAGATGCCAGGGCTAGAGCACGCGTTTGCTGTGGAGTAGGGGATATCCCTGCTGAGATGCCAGGGCTAGAGCACGCGTTTGCTGTGGAGTAGGGGATATCCCTGCTGAGATGCCAGGGCTAGAGCACGCGTTTGCTGTGGAGTAGGGGAATATCCCTGCTGAGATGCCAGGGCTAGAGCACGCGTTTGCTGTGGAGTAGGGGAATATCCCTGCTGAGATGCCAGGGCTAGAGCACGCGTTTGCTGTGGAGTAGGGGATATGCCTGCTGAGATGCCAGGGCTAGAGCACGCGTTTGCTGTGGAGTAGGGGAATATCCCTGCTGAGATGCCAGGGCTAGAGCACGCGTTTGCTGTGGAGTAGGGGATATCCCTGCTGAGATGCCAGGGCTAGAGCACGCGTTTGCTGTGGAGTAGGGGATATGCCTGCTGAGATGCCAGGGCTAGAGCACGCGTTTGCTGTGGAGTAGGGGATATCCCTGCTGAGATGCCAGTGCTAGAGCACGCGTTTGCTGTGGAGTAGGGGATATCCCTGCTGAGATGCCAGGGCTAGAGCACGCGTTTGCTGTGGAGTAGGGGATATCCCTGCTGAGATGCCAGGGCTAGAGCACGCGTTTGCTGTGGAGTAGGGGATATGCCTGCTGAGATGCCAGGGCTAGAGCACGCGTTTGCTGTGGAGTAGGGGATATCCCTGCTGAGATGCCAGGGCTAGAGCACGCGTTTGCTGTGGAGTAGGGGATATCCCTGCTGAGATGCCAGGGCTAGAGCACGCGTTTGCTGTGGAGTAGGGGATATCCCTGCTGAGATGCCAGGGCTAGAGCACGCGTTTGCTGTGGAGTTGAACCCTATGTGAGCAGTTCTTACCTTCAATGAGCAGAAGTCTCTTTTTTCAGATTTCAATATCTCTGTGGGTATCTGGCAGAAATATGGAATACTCTTTACTGCTAAGACCCTGTACACCACTACTGCTAAGTCACATGACCAAGACTATGTCTGTGTCCCTACAACACGACAAATGTGTGTGTGAGCCTGCATTGTGGGGTATATAGAATATATTATAGAGCTGGGAAGGATCATTCTAAGCAGTGAGCTGACCCAGTATTAGTAGGAAAATACCCAGTAGAAGCATCAAACACAGCACCAATACCTCCCATCAGTATCCCACCACAGTGCCATGTAACCCATGCCCTACACTCCCATCTACACCAATGCTATACAGGCACAAGCTAGTATATCTGACTAACAGCCCCAAAATATGAAGAACGGCCTATAGTTGAGTGTGGATATAAAATCTATGTGAGCAGAGCTAGAATAGAAATCACTGATCGCATTGAAGTCATTCTGACCATAAATCACCATGATATCAAGGTGAGGAGTTGTGTGTTACTGCTGGGAGGAAAGGGTTAACAGTGGAATATTAAGCTGCATTTCTGTGTGCAGTGTTGCTAGTCAATGTAACAATTCAGTATGAGCTGCTCTTGGTGCCGGGGGAGGGAGATGCTCTCCTGAGCAAGCTAGATGGGGAATGAACATGATATCTATATAGTGTAAGGGATATATATTCCACATACTCCGCTTTCGAGCGGCCGCAATTGCGTCCCACTTTTGCAAGAACGGACCGCAAATGCGGCCACAAAAACAGCAGCAGTGTGAATGAAGTGCAAATAGTAAATTTGACAAGTCATTTAAGGGTACGTTCAGACGTGGTGGATTTTTCACAAGGTTTTGCACGGAAATGCCACTGCGTCCACGCCCTCCATTATACCCTGTGTGAACTGCAAAAAGCAGTTCACACAGGGCGGAAAATTGCCAGCGTGGAAAGCAGGCCGCAGTGCGGCAATTTTCAACCACATCTTGTCAATTTGCCGCTCGGATTTCTTGCGGAATACAAACGGAAATTGCTTATAGGTTAGACTTGAACCGCAGTCAGACCGCTCTTGCAACATCTTAGCAGTGTATTTTTTGGCGCTTTTGCCGCACATAAGAGCGCCAAAAAAGCACCTCAAAACCTGCAGAAAAGGTGGAATTAATTTTGCCAATTGCAATAACAAGCATGAAGTCTGTGACAGAATTACCTAACAGATGAGAATTATGGCTCGTCCACACATGCCGGATTTGTGGCGGCTGATCCGTAGCCGCCAGCAAAACCAGTACTGATGTCATTGGTCGGATTATTTTCATCCGGAAATTGATCTGGACTGCCGTTATTCTCAACCGCATCATGTCAATTTGACGGACAGGATCCGTCCGATAATTTGACATGCTAGAATGGCAGAAACCGTGGCTAAATATCAGCCGCGGCTTCTTGCGGGAATTAGCGGTGGTAAGGAACTACCGCCGCTATTCCACCCTATTACTGCCATATATACGCCGACCAATTGGTATATATACTCTGGAATACCGCCGCATTTAGCGGCCAAAGTCCATACGGATTCCAGACGCCATACACCCGCAGCGTGTGGACGTACCCTTAGACTTAACTCAGATTTAAGGTCCGCTAAGAGGTCCCCTTATCCTTTATATATTACACATATATCATGTTTATTCACCAACTATTTAATCGCTTAGGAAAGTTACTGGAAAGCTGGGTATGTGGGATATATCTATTACACTGTATACTGTACATATATCATGTACATTCCCCATGTCTCTTGCTCAGTACAGTTACTGAAAAGCTGGGTATGTGGGATACTGTATATCCATTACACTGTATACTGTACATATATTATGTTCATTCCCCATGTCTCTTGCTCAGTACAGTTACTGGAAAGCTGGGTATGTGGGATACTGTATATCCATTACACTGTATACTGTACATATATCATGTTCATTCCCCATGTCTCTTGCTCAGTACAGTTACTGGAAAGCTGGGTATGTGGGATATATCCATTACACTGTATACTGTACATATATCATGTTCATTCCCCATGTCTCTTGCTCAGTACAGTTACTGGAAAGCTGGGTATGTGGGATACTGTATATCCATTACACTGTATACTGTACATATATTATGTTCATTCCCCATGTCTCTTGCTCAGTACAGTTACTGGAAAGCTGGGTATGTGGGATATATCCATTACACTGTATACTGTACATATATCATGTTCATTCCCCATGTCTCTTGCTCAGTACAGTTACTGGAAAGCTGGGTATGTGGGATACTGTATATCCATTACACTGTATACTGTACATATATTATGTTCATTCCCCATGTCTCTTGCTCAGTACAGTTACTGGAAAGCTGGGTATGTGGGATATATCCATTACACTGTATACTGTACATATATCATGTTCATTCCCCATGTCTCTTGCTCAGTACAGTTACTGGAAAGCTGGGTATGTGGGATATATCCATTACACTGTATACTGTACATATATCATGTTCATTCCCCATGTCTCTTGCTCAGTACAGTTACTGGAAAGCTGGGTATGTGGGATATATCCATTACACTGTACTGTACATATATTATGTTCATTCCCCATGTCTCTTGCTCAGTACAGTTACTGGAAAGCTGGGTATGTGGGATATATCCATTACACTGTATACTGTACATATATCATGTTCATTCCCCATGTCTCTTGCTCAGTACTGTTACTGGAAAGCTGGGTATGTGGGATATATCCATTACACTGTACTGTACATATATTATGTTCATTCCCCATGTCTCTTGCTCAGTACAGTTACTGGAAAGCTGGGTATGTGGGATATATCCATTACACTGTATACTTTATATATATCATGTTCATTCCCCATGTCTCTTGCTCAGTACAGTCACTGGAAAGCTGGGTATGTGGGATACTGTATATCCATTACACTGTATACTGTACATATATTATGTTCATTCCCCATGTCTCTTGCTCAGTACAGTTACTGGAAAGCTGGGTATTTAGGATATATCTATTACACTGTATACTGTACATATATCATGTTCATTCCCCATGTCTCTTGCTCAGTACAGTTACTGGAAAGCTGGGTATGTGGGATATATCCATTACACTGTATACTTTATATATATCATGTTCATTCCCCATGTCTCTTGCTCAGTACAGTCACTGGAAAGCTGGGTATGTGGGATACTGTATATCCATTACACTGTATACTGTACATATATTATGTTCATTCCCCATGTCTCTTGCTCAGTACAGTTACTGGAAAGCTGGGTATTTAGGATATATCTATTACACTGTATACTGTACATATATCATGTTCATTCCCCATGTCTCTTGCTCAGTACAGTTACTGGAAAGCTGGGTATGTGGGATATATCCATTACACTGTATACTGTACATATATTATGTTCATTCCCCATGTCTCTTGCTCAGTACAGTTACTGGAAAGCTGGGTATGTGGGAAACTGTATATCCATTACATTGTATACTGTACATATATCATGTTCATTCCCCATGTTTCTTGCTCAGTACAGTTCCTGGAAAGCTGGGTTTGTGGGATATATCCATTACACTGTACTGTACATATATTATGTTCATTCCCCATGTCTCTTGCTCAGTACAGTTACTGGAAAGCTGGGTATGTGGGATATATCCATTACACTGTATACTGTACATATATCATGTTCATTCCCCATGTCTCTTGCTCAGTACAGTGACTGGAAAGCTGGGTATGTGGGATATATCCATTACACTGTATACTGTACATATATTATGTTCATTCCCCATCTCTTGCTCAGTACAGTTACTGGAAAGCTGGGTATGTGGGATATATCCATTACACTGTATACTGTACATATATCATGTTCATTCCCCATGTCTCTTCCTCAGTACAGTTACTGGAAAGCTGGGTATGTGGGATACTGCATATCCATTACACTGTATACTGTACATATATCATGTTCATTCCCCATGTCTCTTGCTCAGTACAGTTACTGGAAAGCTGGGTATGTGGGATATATCCATTACACTGTATACTGTACATATATTATGTTCATTCCCCATGTCTCTTGCTCAGGAAAGTTACTGGAAAGCTGGGTATGTGGGATATATCCATTACACTGTATACTGTACATATATTATGTTCATTCCCCATCTCTCTTGCTCAGTACAGTTACTGGAAAGCTGGGTATGTGGGATACTGTATATCCATTACACTGTATACTGTACATATATCATGTTCATTCCCCCATGTCTCTTGCTCAGTACAGTTCCTGGAAAGCTGGGTATGTGGGATATATCCATTACACTGTATACTGTACATATATGTTCATTCCCCATGTCTCTTGCTCAGTACAGTTACTGGAAAGCTGGGTATGTGGGATACTGTATATCCATTACACTGTATACTGTACATATATCATTTTCATTCCCCATGTCTCTTGCTCAGTACAGTTCCCGGAAAGCTGGGTATGTGGGATATATCCATTACACTGTATACTGTACATATATCATGTTCATTCCCCATGTCTCTTGCTCAGTACAGTTCCTGGAAAGCTGGGTTTGTGGGATATATCCATTACACTGTATACTGTAAATATATCATGTTCATTCCCCATGTCTCTTGCTCAGTACAGTTACTGGAAAGATGGGTATGTGGGATATATCCATTACACTGTACTGTACATATATTATGTTCATTCCCCATGTCTCTTGCTCAGTACAGTTACTGGAAAGCTGGGTATGTGGGATATATCCATTACACTGTATACTGTACATATATTATGTTCATTCCCCATCTCTCTTGCTCAGTACAGTTACTGGAAAGCTGGGTATGTGGGATACTGTATATCCATTACACTGTATACTATACATATATTATGTTCATTCCCCTTGTCTCTTGCTCAGTACAGTTACTGGAAAGCTGGGTATGTGGGATATATTTATTACACTGTATACTGTACATATATTATGTTCATTCCCCATCTCTCTTGCTCAGTACAGTTACTGGAAAGCTGGGTATGTGGGATACTGTATATCCATTACACTGTATACTATACATATATTATGTTCATTCCCCTTGTCTCTTGCTCAGTACAGTTACTGGAAAGCTGGGTATGTGGGATATATCCATTACACTGTATACTGTACATATATTATGTTCATTCCCCATCTCTCTTGCTCAGTACAGTTACTGGAAAGCTGGGTATGTGGGATTCTGTATATCCATTACACTGTATACTGTACATATATTATGTTCATTCCCCATGTCTCTTGCTCAGTACAGTTACTGGCAAGCTGGGTATGTGTGATATCTATCCCTCATCATCCACATTGCGAGCCTTGTGTACACTTATATTCATAATCCACATTATGCAACCCTATGTGCAGTCACCCCAAACATATAAAGAGCAACATACAGCATAAAATAGAGAGTTGTTTGCTGTGGAGTTGAACCCTATGTGAGCAGTTCTTACCTTCAATGAGCAGAAGTCTCTTTTTTCAGATTTCAATATCTCTGTGGGTATCTGGCAGAAATATGGAATACTCTTTACTGCTAAGACCCTGTACACCACTCCCACTAAGTCACATGACCAAGACTGTATCTGTGTCCCCACAACACACTTTAAACAAATTTGTGTGAGAGCCTGCAGTACCTCGGTTTGCCAGAGGTGGAATCTTGAGGCTTTTCTGAAGTGTGTATCAGCTTGCAGTACCACAAAGGCACCAGAGAGGGAGTGTACACACATTGAGCACACGCACTCATACACACTCATACACACTTTCTCTTATATATGTGTATAAAGAGGACACTTGAGATTTTGATGCTAGGTGTATAAACAAGGTCTTCTCCATTGATTAGCATTGGCAGCTTTGTGGGGACCTGATTTTTGGTCCCCACGAAGACAGAGGTCCCCACACTGTTGGTGTGTATTCAGGTCCATGTCCCCACAAGTATAGCAAAACAAGTACATACACACACACACACACACACACATACACATACACATACACATACACACACACACACACACACACACACATACATACATACATATACACATACACATAGAGATATATATATATCTATCTATGTGTATATATGTGTGTGTGTGTGTGTGTGTATGTATATGTGTATGTATATATGTATATATATATATATATATATATATATATATATATATATATATATATATATATATATATATATATATATATATATATATATAATTAGTGTGTGTATGTAATACACACACATATATCTATCTCTTTTTATGTTTGTCTGCATGCTTGTACATTCTAATATTGAAATATAAATGGAAAATATATCCTTAATATTCTGAATATGCTTGAGCCAATTTTAAGAAAATTGATGGCAAATATAACTGTGGTTATTGGTATGTATGAGTGCACATATACATATGTTTAACAAACAAAAACCCTTTCAAGTCCTTTAATTTATTAGGTCAGACATATCCTTTAAATTTCTCTGGATCCCTGCAGCAATTTCCTTCCATTAAGTCCCGTCCGCTTCCCTAATAGATGCGTGATATAAACCTCAGCCGTTCCGCAGTCTGGGGAATCTTTTGTGACGTTCGTTAGGAGTTAAAGCTTCCAGACCGGCTGAGAAACAGTAATTAAACAGATTCTAAACTTATTTCATTTTTTTTTTTTTTTTTTCTATTTTCAAAGAGATGTTGTACACGGGGTCTGTGTGTGACATTACGCAGTAATGTATTTTATATGGTTGATGAAGTGTGATTAGGCGAAACGCAGTCCTTGATCAGGAGGGAAGATTACATTATAAATGCAAACATTTCTTGTAGTCCAGTCCATTAGAGGAGCAGTGATGGAAAATCGGATTCCATGTGAAGAATGACCTGTGCGGATGGCATGTCGCACAGCAATTAGTGCTATAATGTGTATTACAGGATGGCTTGGATTAATAATAAACTTTTTGTGATGAAAGGTTTTCTAAGTTTTTGGAGGTTTTTTTCCCCGTTCATGTTTAACAATGGAAATCATCATGCCTAGTAACAGACAGGCATACACAGATTTGGTTAGCTCCTTGTTCAGCTAAATATTATAGGTTATTCTATTAAAAAAATATTCTTTACAGTACTACCTGTGTGGAATTCATTGCCCTTATGCATTACGAGAGTCTCGCTCTGAGAGTCTCGCTCTGAGAGTCTCGCTCTGAGAGTCTCGCTCTGAGAGTCTCGCTCCGAGAGAATCCTATTCAATACGATAATTTGCACTAGCCCTAACTATAGCAGTTGATTGCTTTGGATTTTAGTTGCCAGACCTTCATCGATCTACTGAACGCCAGTGGGTTTTCAATTAAAAAAGAAAAAATGTAATCAAACCAAGAAAATCTTTTACGGGTGCATTCAGCTGACGACTGTATAAATCAGACTGCAGTGCTGTGACTGGCCACTGCTTTCTCCACCTGACCGAGACAGCTAATTTTCTATGCAGATCTCACGCTCCGAATTGGGAGAGCAGTGGCCAAGTTTGTACATTGCTATCAGATATCAGACCTAATTGCATGGACTTGCAAAAGAGCCCTAAGCGGAATTTGTCACCAGGTTTTTTTGCTACCCTAGATACGAGCAGCATGATTACAATGTCACTTACTTTTACTGGTTGCTGCAGTTTTGATTATAGTGCATAGGCAGAAAGCTGTCAATCAGTGGTGAGGTGGAGTTATTACAGAGTTAACAAATACGTATGGAGAACTACATGGCGGCAGGTTTACTAATCCTCTATTGATGATCTCCTGCTGGTTTAATTTCTTTTAATCAATATTATGAAAACTACAGCAAGCAGCCCAGTAAATGTCACATCACTGGAATCTGGATATCTGCCCCTATTCGGGTGAACCCTTAACCAGAGTTCACTCGCTGCCTGCTGTCTGGCCTAATTGGTGTGGATCGAGTGCATGCTTGAAAAATGAGGTCAGACACACACAGTTGGATATTCATCTTTCCTCGATCGAGGTTGGCTCAGAACTGCTTTATTTCAACTGAAACATGCCCTGATCTAACCTTGGAAAGGGGCATGTCCGGATGTGTTCATTGGTCAGTGGGTTGAACAATGTGTTAGTCCATGAGCTGATTGGTGGGCGTCATTGTAGGCGGGTCTATTTCATCTGGGGCCATCTTGGTGATGCTGATGAGCGGGTCTATGATGTCATCGGGGGCCATCTTGGGTTCCTCTGAAGACTGGCTTATGTATAGAGAGTTCTATGTCCAGAAGTTAAGTATTTCATCTTAAGGCTCTCCTCAACACCCCTATATTATCTTGCTTTTACACTAAGGGGCAATATGTGGTGACAGATTCCCTTTTTAAACCATTGCATTGAAGGGTGAGGCCATCAGAGTAGCACATGATCTGCCATGAGGCCAATAATAAGTGATGATCGAAGGAAAAGTCCAAACCCCAAAATACTTTTATGTCTCGGTGCAATCTAAAAGTTGAGTGGGGAATAAACGCAGTCAGGCGTCTGACCCTTTCTAGCGTCTCCTAGAAGTGATCTTGGATGTGCTATATTCCCCGTTCAGGTTTTCCGGTCGTCCCCAGCGTTCACTGATGCAGGAAAGACCTAGGAGCTTAGGTCAACACAAATCCTGAGAATCATTAACTGATGTCTGCTTATTTGGCTACTGAAGCCTCTCCTGAGGTTTATGAAGTCGGCTGTGATGAATGTCTTGGGCGTGACATGGGAGCGGCCTTCCAATGATGATCCCTCCAGATTTGTTCACTTGTTTTAGATGTGTATTTTTCTTGCATGTGTGATGATTGGGAGTACATAAGTGCATCTCCCGCCTGGACTACTGCAACCTCGGTACTAACACTCCCGCACCCCTCTAATCTATTATAAACTCTGCTGCCCGACTGATCCACCTGTCCCCCCGCAATTGCCCAGACTCCAGTTCAAAACTGTAGCCATGACACACAGTCATCCACAACCTGTCTCCTCCATACATATGTGACCTAGTCTCCCGGTACCTACCTACACGCAACCTCCAATCCTCACAAGATCTCCTTCTCTCCTCTTCCCAAAATCACATACAAGGTTTTTCCCGTACCTCACCCATACTCACAAACTTTCTACCACAACATATCGAACTCTCACCTACCATGGAAACCTTCAGAGGGAATGTGAAGACGCACCTCTTCCGACAAGCCCACTACCAGCAGTAACAGTGCACTGTACCAGCACATTACCTGTTCTGCCCTCAACTACTGTATCCTCACCCATCTCCTAACTCCATTATACTGCTGCACGACCAGCTGTATCCTCACCCATTCCCTGTAGACTGTGAGCCCTCACGGGCAGGGTCTGCTCTCCTCCTGTATTCTCACCTATCCCCTGTAGACTGTGAGCCCTTGTGGGCAGGGTTCTCTGCTCCTGTATCCTCACCCATCCCCTGTAGACTGTGAGCCCTCGTGGGCAGGGTTCTCTCCTCCTGTATCCTCACCCATCCCCTGAAGACTGTGAGCCCTCGTGGGCAGGGTTCTCTGCTCCTGTATCCTCACCCATCCCCTATAGACTGTGATCCTCGTTGGCAGGGTTCTCTCTCCTATTGTATCCTCACCCATCCCCTGTAGACTGAGCCCTCGTGGGCAGGGACCGCTCTCCTCCTGTATCCTCACCCATCCCCTGTAGACTGTGAGCCCTCGTGGGCAGGGTCCTCTCTCCTCCTGTATCCTCACCCATCCCCTGTAGACTGTGAGCCCTCGTGGGCAGGGTTCTCTCCTCCTGTATCCTCACCCATCCCCTGTAGACTGTGAGCCCTCGTGGGCAGGGTTCTCTCCTCCTGTATCCTCACCCATCCCCTGTAGACTGTGATCCTCGTTCGCAGGGTTCTCTCTCCTATTGTATCCTCACCCATCCCCTGTAGACTGAGCCCTCGTGGGCAGGGACCGCTCTCCTCCTGTATCCTCACCCATCCCCTGTAGACTGTGATCCTCATGGGCAGGGTCCTCTCTTCCTGTATCTTCGTGGGCAGGGTCCTCTCTTCCTGTATCTTTACCCATCCCCTGTAGACAGTGAACCCTTGTGGGCAGGGTCTTCTCCTCCTGTACTAGTGTGTTTTGCTCATGATTACTGTACTTGTCTATGTATACCCCTTTTTCACATGTAAAGTTCCATGGAATAAATGTTGCCGTAATAATAATTTATGATGGTTTTGTTGGTTTTTTTTTAATTTTACTTGTTACTAATGTTTTTAGCTTGTTGTTGTGTGTTTTTTTTTTTTTTTCTGTTATTGTATTATTAGATGCTGTTTTACGCTGCAGATCTAGGACGCACAACCTTATTGTAGCATATGGAAACGTCTGACCTTATTGCTGCTGTGATGGAAATACTCGTATTAGTGACAATTTTTGTTATTCACGTTCACTATTGTTATACTGTTGTACTGCAAGCGGTGACGTTGTTGTACAATTTCCTTCCTGCAGTGAATGCGGCAGGTGTTGTGCAGTAGTTATCACGCCACCATGGCCGTGACAAAAAGAAGAAAAAGAAAAAAAGAGTTTGTGACTTCAGGGTGCACTCAATTTCCCTCTGATTCTGGCAGTTTGGTGTAATGTGGTGCATGCCGATTTGTCCGGAAAGCAGGGAGGCCAGAGGAGCAGTGGAAAACACATTTACTTGTAAGTTTTTACATAGGTACATGCAGATGACTGATGCTGGCGCACAGGCTGTATTCCTATTCAGCAATCCGTTACTAGTCAGGGTAGTCGTGTGGCTACACATCAGCAGTGCCTCCTTAGCGTCTGGATCTGCTGGTGTGCACAATCCTAACAGATAATATACAGGCACTATGGCTGCTCTCCTACCTTCTCCCTCAGCTTCTCACCATCGTCTCACACACCACAGACAAAATGTCTCTCCTCCTTCCCTGTTAAGCCCAGAGACACTGCGATATGAGGATAGCCGGATGGCTTTGTGCCGCCCCTGCAGCGGTTGAACCGCTCGGATCCGTGGTTGCTGCTGTGGCTCGAGGGACTCTGGACCCGGAGACTTGCGGTCACTCAAATGTAAAGGGTGATATTTACAGGCGATAAATGTTTGTGACGCCACCCGTGGTGTGCGGTAAGGGGAGTACCATCGCTGCCAATGGGAGTAGCCGGGGGAGATGAAGTGGGGCAGCCAGATGACGTTCCCTCCATGGGTAGGGGAGGCCCCAGGACTCTTTATGATCGTGGGGCGGGGGAGCGCAGGGCTGATTGGAAGCAGGGGAGGACCATGTACTCACTCGGGCAGTATCTGTGATGGTGCGACCGCAAAGCAGACGCTGGCAACAAAGTACACAAGTCTCTGGGTGCCGCTGCCCTCTTGGGGGAGCCCGTCCGGGTATCCGTCCCCTGTAGTACTGCCGGGTGGTCCGGAGCCTGCCTCCGTGCACAAGTTAGAAGTGTTCTGGTGGCCCGTTGGCGTAAAGCTGTCCGGGCCCCGCTCCCTAATTGTTGGTAGTGGAGCTGCGCTCTCAAGGGCTCATGCTTGGGATTTCTATGGGCTGCGTGGGTTGGAAAGCCCTATCCACCCTCATTGCGCTAGTGCCCCAGATCTCTGAGCTTC
>NC_134360.1:16514493-16536785 GCF_048569485.1 Anomaloglossus baeobatrachus
ATGGCTGTTTGTCTTTTTGCTGACTGTGTTCACAATAAAATCACGGTGAACTGTCCGTTTTTGATCTGGCGCCTTCTGGAACTGTGAAAAACCAGAAGTAGTAGCAAACCAAGATCACAACCTTTCCAACAAGGCATCAGATTTCTATTGGTTGTAACTAGTGGTGAGTGGGCACTACCATGCTCGGGTGCTCAGTACTGGTAACTAGTGATGAGCGGACACTACCATGCTCGGGTGCTCAGTACTGGTAACTAGTGATGAGCGGACACTGCCATGCTCGGGTGTTCAGTACTGGTAACTAGTGATGAGCGGGCACTACCATGCTCAGGTGCTCAGTACTGGTAACTAGTGATGAGCGGGCACTACCATGCTCGGGTGCTCAGTACTGGTAACTAGTGATGAGCGGACACTACCATGCTCGGCTGCTCTGTACTGGTAACTAGTGATGAGCGGGCACTACCATGCTCGGGTGCTCAGTACTGGTAACTAGTGATGAGCGGGCACTACCATGCTCGGGTGTTCAGTACTGGTAACTAGTGATGAGCGGGCACTACCATGCTCGGGTGCTCAGTACTGGTAACTAGTGATGAGCGGGCACTACCATGCTCGGGTGCTCAGTACTGGTAACTAGTGATGAGCGGGCACTACCATGCTCGGGTGCTCAGTACTGGTAACTAGTGATGAGCGGGCACTGCCATGCTCAGGTGCTCAGTACTGGTAACTAGTGATGAGCGGGCACTACCATGCTCGGGTGCTCGGTACTAGTAACTAGTGATGAGCGGGCACTACCATGCTCAGGTGCTCAGTACTGGTAACTAGTGATGAGCGGGCACTACCATGCTCGGGTGCTCAGTACTGGTAACTAGTGATGAGCGGACACTACCATGCTCGGGTGTTCAGTACTGGTAACTAGTGATGAGCGGGCACTGCCATGCTCGGGTGTTCAGTACTGGTAACTAGTGATGAGCGGGCACTGCCATGCTCGGGTGCTCAGTACTGGTAACTAGTGATGAGCGGGCACTACCATGCTCGGGTGTTCAGTACTGGTAACTAGTGATGAGCGGGCACTACCATGCTCGGGTGCTCTGTACTGGTAACTAGTGATGAGCGGGCACTACCATGCTCAGGTGCTCAGTACTGGTAACTAGTGATGAGCGGGCACTACCATGCTCGGGTGTTCAGTACTGGTAACTAGTGATGAGCGGGCACTACCATGCTCGGGTGCTCAGTACTGGTAACTAGTGATGAGCGGGCACTACCATGCTCGGGTGCTCAGTACTGGTAACTAGTGATGAGCGGACACTACCATGCTCGGGTGTTCAGTACTGGTAACTAGTGATGAGCGGGCACTGCCATGCTCGGGTGTTCAGTACTGGTAACTAGTGATGAGCGGGCACTGCCATGCTCGGGTGCTCAGTACTGGTAACTAGTGATGAGCGGGCACTACCATGCTCGGGTGTTCAGTACTGGTAACTAGTGATGAGCGGGCACTACCATGCTCAGGTGCTCAGTACTGGTAACTAGTGATGAGCGGGCACTACCATGCTCGGGTGCTCAGTACTGGTAACTAGTGATGAGCGGACACTACCATGCTCGGGTGTTCAGTACTGGTAACTAGTGATGAGCGGGCACTGCCATGCTCGGGTGTTCAGTACTGGTAACTAGTGATGAGCGGGCACTGCCATGCTCGGGTGCTCAGTACTGGTAACTAGTGATGAGCGGGCACTACCATGCTTGGGTGTTCAGTACTGGTAACTAGTGATGAGCGGGCACTACCATGCTCGGGTGCTCTGTACTGGTAACTAGTGATGAGCGGGCACTACCATGCTCAGGTGCTCAGTACTGGTAACTAGTGATGAGCGGGCACTACCATGCTCGGGTGCTCGGTACTGGTAACTAGTGATGAGCGGGCACTACCATGCTCAGGTGCTCAGTACTCGTAACTAGTGATGAGCGGGCACTACCATGCTCAGGTGCTCAGTACTGGTAACTAGTGATGAGCGGGCACTACCATGCTCGGGTGCTCTGTACTGGTAACTAGTGATGAGCGGGCACTACCATGCTCAGGTGCTCAGTACTGGTAACTAGTGATGAGCGGGCACTACCATGCTCGGGTGCTCGGTACTGGTAACTAGTGATGAGCGGGCACTACCATGCTCAGGTGCTCAGTACTCGTAACTAGTGATGAGCGGGCACTACCATGCTCGGGTGCTCGGTATTCGTAATCAGTGCAAGCGTCATACGATATAGTCGTCATCCTCATCATCCTTGTCCTCGTTTGCCTTCATATTGATTCTAGGCTTGGTCTTCTTCATATCGGCGGTGATCATCCAGCTGTGTGGGGCAGATTGTTCCTCTGTGGATATTGGTTCCTGATTGATTCCACAGTTCGGATTTCTCGCTGTTTATTTCGGAGCATTAACTCCCAAAATGATCGTCTTCGTGGACATCTTCTAATGCGCGGCTTTGATTTCTGTTTTCGTTTCCCCGGGTAAAGGAAGTTGTTTCTAACCATTATTCCTCCGTGTAATAGTCGTCGTCGCGCTTCCTTTCTGTGATTTATTTATTCTACTTTTAGATTTTAAGAATTACAAAATCCCTGAATCGCATTTCCTCTTTAATTAGCGGACAGGCCCCACTCCTTTTCGGGGGGGTTACATTTTTCAGGAGCTTCTTACTCATTTTTGTTTTCGGGAAATCGGGGTGATGAATCCTCAGAACGGTCACCCATTTATTGCAATATAGTTAAAAATGTATCATTTGAGATCTGACGCCCCTCATGGGAGCGGGACGGTCGCCCAGCTTGAGGATGACGGAAGACTTATATTAATTGCTTTTTGATGGCTTTGTAACTTTTTATCTTGCTTTTAAAGGGGTTGTCGAGATTTGGCAGGAAAATCTGCAGTCATTTTGTGTATCATGACGGTGCCCACCATGCACAATGTCAGGATTCTCCGGTGTCTGCAACAAGACTCGACTGTCGTGACATGCATACTTCTGGCAAAATTCCAGCTAGATATGTGCAGCCTTGCTCAATGTAAGTGAATTGAGCTAGGCTGTGCAAGTCTACTCATAATGTGGCCACAATTATGCATATTGCATAATTGCAGTCACATGACCACCCTGTCTTGCCGCCAGCAATGGAGAATCCTGACAACATGCACTGTGCGCGCTGTGAAGATTCACAACTATGCTAACTGTAGACTTTTGTGCCAAACCTGGACAAACCCTTTAAATTTCTCATTATTTTTAAGATCTCTGCCTGTTGTGTTGTAAATGTGAGTTTTCGTGCACCTATAGGACAATTGTAAATACCCCCTGAAAGTGACGTTTTTAGATCTGTAAAGGGTTCTTTTTAAGATTGAAAGTTTTCACCTATCCACAATATAAGGCCACGTTCACACGCTGAGTATTTGGTGAGGGTTTTTACCTTCAGTATTTGTAGCCAAAATCAGAAATGGAGCAATCAGAGGAACAATATAAAAATAACCCAGGCACCATTTCTGTATTTATCAGCCACTCCAAGACTTCTGGAAACCGTTGCGACTCAGTCTTGTAGTTGTTCACCAGTCACAATGCAAGACCATCAGTTTGTCACATGAGACATGTCGTTGGATGAAGCCAAGACTGAGTGATCCCCACCTATCAGAAAAATATCAAGCAGCTGGAAACCCCACTGATCCGGAAGATTGGGCTCTGAACGCCTCTCGAGGCTGGGGGGCTCTGAACGCCTCTCGAGGCTGGGGGGCTCTGAACGCCTCTCGAGGCTGGGGGGCTCTGAACGCCTCTCGAGGCTGGGGGGCTCTGAACGCCTCTCGAGGCTGGGGGCTCTGAACGCCTCTCGAGGCTGGGGGGCTCTGAACGCTTCTCGAGGCTGGGGGGCTCTGAACGCTTCTCGAGGCTGGGGGGCTCTGAACGCTTCTCGAGGCTGGGGGGCTCTGAACGCTTCTCGAGGCTGGGGGGCTCTGAACGCCTCTCGAGGCTGGGGGGCTCTGAACGCCTCTCTAGGTTGGGGGCTCTGAACGCCTCTCTAGGTTGGGGGCTCTGAACGCCTCTCTAGGTTGGGGGCTCTGAACGCCTCTCTAGGTTGGGGGCTCTGAACGCCTCTCTAGGTTGGGGGCTCTGAACGCCTCTCTAGGTTGGGGGCTCTGAACGCCTCTCTAGGTTGGGGGCTCTGAACGCCTCTCTAGGTTGGGGGCTCTGAACGCCTCTCTAGGTTGGGGGCTCTGAACGCCTCTCTAGGTTGGGGGCTCTGAACGCCTCTCTAGGTTGGGGGCTCTGAACGCCTCTCTAGGTTGGGGGCTCTGAACGCCTCTCTAGGTTGGGGGCTCTGAACGCCTCTCGGGGCTGGGGGCTCTGAACGCCTCTCGGGGCTGGGGGCTCTGAACGCCTCTCTAGGTGGGGGGCTCTGAACGCCTCTCTAGGTGGGGGGCTCTGAACGCCTCTCTAGGTTGGGGGCTCTGAACGCCTCTCTAGGTTGGGGGCTCTGAACGCCTCTCTAGGTTGGGGGCTCTGAACGCCTCTCTAGGTTGGGGGCTCTGAACGCCTCTCGGGGCCGGGGGCTCTGAACGCCTCTCGGGGCTGGGGGCTCTGAACGCCTCTCGAGGCTGGCATTGATGCACTTCAATGTCCAAATCATTCTCTTTGTACTCTGCGGTCTCCTGCAATCCCAAAGTTGGCTTCTTCCTATAGATAATGTCAGATCAGTGGTGCACATCTCCATAATGATTAAGCATTTCAAATTATTTGTAATGGATAAATATTAACTTCTAGTGTTGGGAATAGCTCCTTAAGAAGTGATGGCACTTTAGTAGAATATCCCATTATTTTATATTGTGGGTGGCTTTTGTCTTAACATCTGGAGCACAGACCGATGCTGAAATCAGTGATATAAAGCCACCTAAACCATTTCTGTTCTTCCTACCAACTTCTTTCGATCTCCCATTTGTTGTCCGTATTGGTGTGCCGGGTTCCTATTCATGGCAATGAAGAGTCAATCTATCAGGGTGTCTTTGCCGGGAGGTTTCAACATGAAAACACACCTCTAAGGTCCATCATCAGGGTTCACAGCGTTTTGGATGTAGCTCTTTTTCGCTCTGTCCAAAATGCGGCATTGTACAATACAGGCACTGGGGATAGGATTTATAGAAATCTCCTGCCCCCTGTGCTTGTTTTTCCCGTAACGTAAACTGACCTGCGGTGCAGCTTCTCGAGCTGCAGCATGGCAATTTATTACTACAGAGCCGCGAGGGTTCTGAGCATAGAGAACAGAGACCGCAGCGGCCTGAACTCTGGACTGTGGACACGGGCAGCTGCTGTCTCCTGCGGAGATAACCTGCAGACCGCAGGAGAGGATATGCTGTGTCCAGGACACAGCATGTCTGGATCATGGGCGCACCCTAAGGCCGCTTTCACATTTCGTTTTAACTTACATACAGTGGTCCTGTCGGAGCTTCCGTCTGAACACCCCTGCAAAACTGGTTTTGGATGCATGCGACGGTGGAGCCATTGACTATAATGGAACAGATGGAGTAAGCGTGTGCAGGGCGCCGTGCCGCGGTGTAGTGTGTCGTGCCCGGATGGCACTGGTGTACTCACGATTAATGCACACTGAGTCACTGGTAAACCAAAGTTCGGTAGTGGTCGGTCCCCGCGGCCGGCTGCTGTTATGCCCTGTGGGGTTGATGGTGACCCCTTTTCCCGTGCACCTCTGAATGTTTTTGTTTCGGCCCCCCCCCCTGCCTGAGCAGTGGGAGCCCACTCCCCAGCGTTGAGCCTGCAGGCGCTGGCCCGTCGTTGTTTGGCCCTTGGCGGTGGCGCTCACCCGGTCTCGGTGGGCTTTTGCCTTCTTTCGGGACTTTGGTTGTGGATGAACCCCTGAGGTCCAGCCAGCAATCAGTCAATTTGCCTACACTCAGTGGCTTCTAAGCTAGGAAGGTGTCTGAGTACCCTTCTTCTGTTTGGTGCTCCGGTACACGTTTGGCTCCCCTGTTCGGGACCGGCGGGCTCCAACCCAAGCCCAGTCCGTACGGTTCCTGGTTCCTGACGTTTTCCAAGGGGCCCAGGCTCCAACCTGGGTCCCTGACAGTCTCTTTCCTCTTTCACCTCCTGTCACTCTCAACTCTAAACTTTGTCTGCTTGAACTTCCTGCCCCAGGACAGTAGTCTCCTCGGTGGGTGTGTCTTTCCGCCTGACTCCGCCCACCTGGTGTGCTCCACTTGCCCTGGGGGAGGCATCAGGTCCCCCTATCGGGTGACATGTGTGTGACCTCACAGGGGTTAGGGATGTGTGTGTATGTGGCTGATGTAATTACCTGTGACCCCTGGGGTCCAGGGCGACACATATACGCCTGAAAATGGTGCAAGACAGAGCCCAGACTGATTCCGACTGGTCCATTATAGTCAATGGCCCCGCTGGCGCATGTCTCAGAAACCTGTCTTGCGGAGGTGTTCGGACAGAAGCTACGATGGGACCAGTGAACGTAGGTAAAAACGAAATGTGAAAGCGGCCTAATACACATGTAGCTGTTACGTTATGGGAAAAAAACAACCTGGCAATTGTTCAGCATTTTTCACCTAAAGAAAAAAGCTCCAAATTTTGCCACTGAATTAATACAGGCAAAAAGAATTCCCTGCATCAGACGCATAATTTTCTGTTAGGCTATGTGTCCACGGGAGAATGTAGCTGCGGATTTTTCTGCATCAAAATCCGCAGCTTTCCCGCAAAATCTGCACCTTTTCAAAGGTGTGGATTTGATGCGGATTTTGGTGCGGATTTTTTTTTTTTCCCCCAATTTTAAAGCCAAAATCCGGATGAAAATCTGCAACAATAATTGACATGTTGCAGATTTTTCCGGACCAAAATCCGCACGAAATCCGCTGCGGAAAAATCCGCAGCGTGGGCACAGCATTTCCAAAATGCCATAGAAATGGCTGGGAAGTACCTGTGCTGCAGATTTTCGGGAAATCCGCGGCTTTTCTGCGAGAAATCTGCGGCAAAATCCGCGCATTTTCCGCAGCGTGGGCACATATAGCCATAGAGTTTTCAGGTGGAAAAATCCACATAAAAAAAAACGTTAATTCTGTGAACGTACCCTATGAATTGGGAGCAGAAATGACGTCCCATCTTTATTCCGTGGCTTCTATGTTGAACATCTACAGTGATCAGACCCTAAAATTGCTGGCTTTACAATCCGCTCATAAATTGCTCATCTGCGTGTTCGGTGCCGTCCGCGCCTCATGAATCGTTCACCCCCGGATCTGTTTGGAGTCTGTTGATTTCCTTTTGGCATTTTTGGAGCTCCCGTCAGTGATGATATAAAATGCAGGCGGAGGGTTGGGGCTTGGCACCGGGGTTTGGCCATGACTTGGCACCTTCTTTATAGAGCTCATGTTGCCGCAGTTGATTACAGAACATTTTATACCGTTATTACACTCCATAAAAAAAAAAATCCCTCATCTTTGTCTCTATGAAAGGTTTCTTTGTTGACTTCTTTTTAGGATATTCAATTCTAGACGTTGATTCTGTTACTGATGTCAGAAACCAATCATTAAATAGCAAAAATTAAAGATGGCGCTTCTTAAGGCATTGTTCCGGATTTAAAAAAAATGAATAAAAAATTTCTTTTTCAGAAAAAAATGAATAGGAAGAATCCTTTTGATCTTTTTATTTTTTTTTTTATAGTTTTTTGTTTTGTTTTTTAATTTTTATCATTGGCTTTTCTGCAGCTCCTTGTCAGATGTATAAGGTTTCGGCTCTCGCGAAGGATTAAGTGTAATCTTATTTTTATGTTCCCTGTCAAATGGATTTCATGCTCCGGAGTAGTCGCACTTGACACGTGCACCCGGCGTGTTGTGCACTGGATACTGTTGTGTCCCTTGTGTCTATGGTACTTATATAATGCATAATATTCAGGAATCTGTGGCAATTCTCAGGAATGCGGAGTATATTGTTAAATCGCATGATACAATCATCTACGGAATATTACATTAAACTTTTTGAGTATTTGTTGTGTTTTATATATTTGAATATTTGCCTTTTTATTAGATTCAGGACATTTTAGAAATCCGAAAATTCCGGAAAAACCTATATTATTGGGAATTTTAAAATAGACCTTTTTAGCATATCTACAGGGTCTTGTGGATTATAAATGTGTGATCCCACCTCTGGGAACTGCCCCTATACAGAGAGCGAGGCTCCGGTGTCCCCGTCCCACCCTCGTGACTGCCATTTCCTTGCCTTTTTCGACTTTCATTTATGGAAGTTACAGTTAGGCTATGTGCGCACAGTGCGTTTTTCGCTGCGTTTTTGCGCGTTTTTCGCTGTGTTTTTGGCCTCAAAACTGCATGACTTTGCTTCCCCAGCAAAGTCTATGAGTTTTCATTTTTGCTGTCCGCACACAACTGTTTTTTAAGCTGCGTTTTTGAGCTTAAAAAAAAAAAATGGACATGTCAATTCTTTCCTGCATTTTTCTGCAATGCATTGGAAAACCGCAGAAAAACGCAGAGATCAAAAACGCAGCAAAACGCAGCCAAAAACGCACCAAATCGCGGTAAAAACGCATGCTTTTGTTGCCGCGTTTTTTGACGCGGGTGCGTTTTTAGCGGCCAAAAACGCACAAAACCGCAGAGTAAAAAAACGCAGTGTGTGAACTTAGGCTAACAGTGAACATGCTTGCGCTCGCTACTAACTTTACCTTTTTTTAGATGTGGTCATCCGCCTACTCGCAGGGTGTGACCGAGGTCAAGGCATCCTAATGTGCCAAAAAGGTGCAGGGATTGGAAGTGGGCAAGACTTTTATGATCTGTCCTTAGTCTTAATTTTGACATTTAGGACAGAGACAAACTCTTTTAATAGCTATAGAAGAGTAGAGTCTACTAGCTTTAAAGATAATCTGTCAACAGATGTTTGCTACCTCATCTGAGAGCAGCATGATGTAGGCAAAGAGATCCCGAATCTAATGATGTATCACTTAGATTACTGGGTGCAGCCATTCTGACACAATCAGAATGTATAGATTTAGCCATGCAGCAGAGCTGAGAGAGCTGCCGGAGCCCACACCAGGCTCTGTATAGAGATTGTACATTGGCAGTAAAGTGTCAGTTAGAGGAGAGGGCGTGCTGGACTGCTGTGCACGAGACATTGTAATCTGAGCAATGATCAATCCTGCTGGTTAAATAAAAATGGCAAACAGATCGGACCTTGACAAGACTGGCATCCCTGAATTCTCTGTGTTAACCCTTGCAGCATGCTGTCTTCAGCTTACATAGCAAAAAAACCTGCTGACCGATCCCCTTTACCTAGTCTATAGAGCATCCATTATTTTCTAGCCAGTTGATGGATCCACACACACAAATCTTATATTATCATTTTTGGCAGGGTCCTCCTGCGTAAAAAGAAAAAAAAAACCACAAAAATAAATGGTGAAAACGTTTCTACAGTTCAAGAACTAAGCTCACAAGTGACCGTTGACTGTACAGCAGGTGTAAGGCTGAGGAAGGGGCTTGTGCGCAGGGGACCGCAGTGCTGGGGGCTTTGTCCGGAGTATTTAGCTTGAGAGCTAAAGTTTGCAATTAACTTGTACTTATTGGCTTGAGGCGTCATTGCCAGTGAGACCACCGCAGCTGTACGAAACTCTACTCTTCATATATGGATTTTACTATATGCCAACCTACCTGAAATTGGGGTCTGGAAGTGGTTAATAATAATAATAATAATAATAATAATAATAATAATAATAATAATAATAATTAATAATAAAAATAATAATTAATGATGATTTTTTTTATTTTTTTTTTTAAGGGGTGGATCTGTTTTTGGAGTAGGGCTTATATTTAAAGCGTACTGAAAAGAGACCCAACAATCCTACTAGGGTTTTTGGGGAAACTGAGTTACTGAGTTACTGCTCCCTATAGACCTCAAATAATATTTATAATATATATAAAATGTAAAATTAATCTCAATCTCACAAGCCTCCATTTTCTCCGCAGACAGTAAAGCCATCGTGGATGGAAATCTCAAGCTTATCCTTGGTCTTATTTGGACCCTTATTCTACACTATTCAATCTCTATGCCGGTATGGGAAGATGAGGGCGATGAAGAGACCAAAAATCAGACCCCGAAACAGAGGCTTCTGGGCTGGATTCAGAACAAGATCCCTTACCTGCCCATTACCAATTTCCATCAGAACTGGCAGGATGGCAAAGCCCTCGGTGCCTTGGTTGACAGCTGCGCTCCAGGTAATCTACAAATCCTATTTAGGGGTTGTACATATTTTTTGAGGTATTGCTGAGAATTGTTATTCAAAATAACATTTTATTTCAGGGCTGTGTCCTGACTGGGAGACATGGGACCCCAATAAGCCAGTTGATAACGCTCGTGAGGCCATGCAGCAAGCAGACGACTGGCTCGGAGTCCCTCAGGTAAGAACCAATTTGATCTGGAGAAAAAATGGAAAAATAGGTATATATATTTTAATATAGTATGTGTGTATGTATGTATGTGTATGTATGTGTATGTATGTGTATGTATGTGTGTGTATGTGTATATATATATATATATATATATATATATATATATATATATATATATATATATATATATATATATATATATATATATATATAAAAAATATAATATAATAATGTATATACAATATAATTTTATATATATTGTATATAGTAATATATATTATTTTTTTTAGTTTTTTTTTACTTATACCAGACTACTTCTTCTTTATTATAATAATAATAATAATTAATAATAATAATAAAAAAAATCCGGTGTACGACCCCTTTTCGACTTGAATAAGTCCACAATACTAGAAATAAACTATGGACCAGGTTAGTGCAGTTTCCTGGAAAATTGAATGTATGCTCAGCTAAAATCTGTTTTCATGTTTGATCTTTTACTTACAACTTTTAACTAGTGGAAAACTTAGGTTCAGGTTTGTTTTTTTTTCTATTTTCCACTTTGCTTGTCAAGAGACGTCAAAACCTGATAATCAAGATTGTCCCGAGGTTTCTTAAGGCCCCGTCACACTAAGCAACATCGCTGGTAACGAACAACTTTTGTGACGTTGCTAGCGATGTTGCTGTGTGTGACATCCAGCAACAACCTGGCCCCTGCTGTGAGGTCGTTGGTTGTTGCTGAATGTCCTGGGCCATTTTTTAGTTGTTGCTGTCCTGCTGTGAAGCACAGATCGCTGTGTGTGACAGCGAGACAGCAACAACTAATGTGCAGTGAGCAGGGAGCCAGCTTCTGCTGAGGCTGGTAACTAATGTAAACATCGGGTAACCAAGAAGCCCTGTCCTTGGTTACCCGATATTTACCTTTGATACCAGCCTCCTCCGCTCTCACTGCCTGTGCTGCCGGCTCCTGCTCTGTGCACATGTAGCTGCAGCACACATCAGGCAATTAACCCGATGTGTGCTGTAACTAGGAGAGCAAGGAGCCAGCACTAAGCAGTGTGCGCTGCTCCCTGCTCTGTGCACATTTATCTGCAGCACACATCGGGTTAATTAACCTGATGTGTGCTGTAACTAGGAGACTGGGGGCTGGTCACTGGTTGCTGGTGAGCTCACCAGCAACTCGTGTAGCCACGCTCCAGCGATCCCTGCCAGGTCAGGTTGCTGGTGGGATCGCTGGAGCGTCGCAGTGTGACAGCTCACCAGCAACCTCCTAGCAACTTACCAGCGATCCCTATCGTTGTTGGGATCGCTGGTAAGTTGCTTAGTGTGACTGGACCTTTACCCAATTTCTGCTGAAGTAGGAAAGAAAACGGCTGCAGATAATGCAGTGCCCTGAGTCAGATGTAGGCGTGCTTCTTATACATCATTTAGCAGGATTAATATTAATTGTAGAGAAAAGATTAAGGATCCAGAAGACGCTGGAATCTTTTAATGACTCGTTAAATTGACAGTTCTCACTCGGAGCCCTGATAATGCCATATAGATAAAATGCGTTTTCTGCCCACAAAGCATGAAATCTTTCTGCTTTGTTACTGCAGACGTCTCTTGGTGAGTCCCTGCGCTGTAGGATTTGTATTTTTCCAGCGTTGATATCTCTGTAGAGGATGTTGTTCTTCTAAAGGAGTTGTCTGGGATCGATAACAAACTACCTCTTTTTAAATACAGTTTGGTGATTAAAACACTTGGGAATCCAACTATAAGTTATTAGGGAGTTATAATAGCGAATCCCTATGATATTGTTACAATAAGACTCTATTCAAGTGGAATCCCCCGGTTATAGAAGTAGAAAGGCGAAACAATTCTCCATTATTTATACCGGTCCACTGAACCCATAAACCAACATCATTTAGCATTTCAAATACTAAGAAGGTTGGTCAGAGGTAAGTGCTCGTATTCTTATTTATTCCTATGTTCTTGTCTCCAGGTGATAGCCCCAGAGGAAATCATTCACCCAAATGTGGATGAACACTCGGTCATGACCTACCTGTCACAGTTCCCCAAAGCGAAGCTTAAACCTGGAGCCCCGCTGAAGCCGAAGCTGAACCCTAAAAAAGCAAGAGCTTATGGTCGAGGTGAAGTTGTCATCTTCTTTTGCATATTTGTTAATGAAGTGGTCAATATTTAGAGTGATATTCTCTCTCGTGTTAAACGTGTCAGTCCGTGGTATAGAAATGTCTTCCATCTGGCCAGTGCTTTTAGTTTTTTAATTCTTCTGCCTTTATAGAGGCAGAACTGAGCAGATTTCATGTATGGTTATGTTGGAAAACAAAGTGACCTACAATTTGTTCATGTAAAATAGCTGATATAGGAGTCCAGTGGGCAGAGCAGCTTATACAGAAAAGGCTGTCAATCAGTGAATTAGACTGCCCAAGGTCGCCAGGTTTTTCCCTTATGAACTGCGGCCGCCACCAGCGAGCCTAGATAGAGAAAAAAAAAAATTAAAAAAATAAATATAGATAGATTAGATTATATAGATAGATTAGATAGATAGATTATATATATATAGATAGATAGATTATATAGATAGATTATAGATAGATAGATAGAGGGATAGATATATAGATAGATAGATTATTATATGTGTGTGTATATATATGTATGTGTATGTATGTATGTATGTATGTATGTATGGATAGATAGATTATTATATATATATAGACTAGATAGATTGTTTATTATATATATATATATATATAGACTAGATAGAATATATATATATATAGACTAGATAGATAGAATATAGATAGAATATATATATATATAGACTAGATAGATTATATATATAGATAGATAGATAGATAGATAGATAGATAGATTAGATTAGATTAGATTAGATTAGATTAGATATATATATATATAGATTATATATAATTTTTTATATTTCTTTTATATATGATATTATATATAAGAATGCTGCATATAAGAGCCCAGGCCGTGCTGTATAACATAAAAAACACCTTTTATAATACTCACCTAGGGGGCGGTCTGGCCCAATGGGTGTCACTGCTCTCGGTCCGGTGCCTCCTCTATCTTTCTGATCACCATCCTCCTGCCCAATCCCGTGTCCATGACACATCCGACATCATCCGCACATAGGCCTCCATTGCGCTCCGGCACATGCGCACTTTGATCTGCCCGGCTGAGGGCAGAGCAAAGTACTGTAATACGCACGTGCAAGGAAAGGTCAAAGATCACCCGCACATGCGCACTTCAGAGCTTTGATTTGCCCTCAGTCGGGTGGAGAGAAGTGTGCGTGCGTTGGAGTGCAATGGAGGCCGCTCTGTGGATGATGCTGGGCACGAGGATGGTGATCCCACAAGATGGAGGAGGCACCGTACTGAGAGCAGCAACGCCCATTGGACCAGACTGCCCCCTAGGCGAGTATTTTATAAAGGTGTTTTTTACATTACACATCACAGCCTGGGCTCTTATATACAGTATTCTGGAATTCTATATATAAGGGCTCACTGGTGGTGGCTGCAGCACATAAGGGTAAAACCTGGTGACCATTTCCCTTTTAACCTAGAATGATCAGGTCTTTCAATCAATAAGTTCCACTTTAGACCACGTTCACACGTTCAGTATTTGTAGCTAAGATCGGGAGGGGGACTATCGGAGGAAAAGTATAATAGAAGCCTGGCACCACTTCTGCATTTATCACCCCCTCCTGGCTTTGGCTTAAAAATACAGATGTAAAATACTGACCAAACACTGAACGAGTGAATGCGGCCTTAATCTGAACTTTTTTTCTGCCAAACTATGTAACGTTCTGCTCCGCTCCTGCACTATACCATACGGACCAGAGAGAGAATAATATTTTCAACATGACAGATTCACTTAGTGTTATTGCATATTGTAAGCAATTATGATTTTAATACTTGCATTATTGCAGTGACAATGTTTTTTCATAGACTGATGATGCCCACAATCATTGTAGGCCACGTTCGGGCCGTGTTCACGCATTGTAACGCTAGGTAAAAGGAAGTAGTAAGTGAAAGGGATGGGAAACCCTGTGTCTAGGGAAGGGTTAATAGTGATCCCTGACTAAACCTACCGCTGAGCCCTGTGTTCCCTCAGCGCCCTAGATAGGTTTCGCACCTGTGCGCCGAGCCGGATACCTGACCCTAGTGCTGGACCCTAATCTGGGCCCTAGGTAGGACACATATAGATAACAAACAAGGGAAGGAAACAACAACTATTTTCAGATGCCTCAGGAAGAGAAACTGCAAACAGCCAGGTTACACCAGAAGAATGCGAGCTGACTGCTTGCACTGAAGACTTGTGAAGGTTAAGAGGACTTATCAACCAGTACAGAGTATGGGAAAATGAGGGTATACATAGATACCAAGAAAGTGCTGATAACAAAAAAACAGCTGAAAGGATTAAGATCTCTGTAGGGTCCTAAAGGGAAAGGGATGAAAATGAAGCAGAGAAAATACATAGGATACCAAATACATCTAGCAGGCATGATTATGATTCAGGGACCGAGGAGGATCAAAAAATGCAGTATCCCAAATGGTAACAGAGTGGCTGGAACCTTAACGGATTGCAGACCTAATGCTGACACACAACTAGAAGTAGCCGTGGGATGAGCCTATGATGACCTAGTCGTCTCGACACAGCCGGAGAACTAAATATTCTGACAAATAGAGAGATAAGAAAGCTAATTTGCCTTGGAGCAGTCCCCAAAGATATAGCCCCCCACATGTAAAGGCTATGGTGATATAGGAAAACACAATACAAAGCTAGAAAAGACAAATTCAGCAAAGCTGAGGCCCAAACTATCTTTATAGGAAAGGCTAGGAAGGAGCGCTGTCTGCAACTGTAAAAAAACCCTAATATATACCAGCACTTCTGATATGGAAAAATCCTGAGGTCACACAACCTTTCCCCCACTGTATCAGCACTCCTGATGTTACTGGGATCCAAAAACACTAATACAGATGAGGGACTGAATTAATACCAAGCATGACAAATGCAATACCTTGCAGAATCATGGAGCTAAGTATACAGACACTCCCAGCAGGGAATGATCCCATTCCACCAAGAACTCCACACAGACAAAATAGGAATCAAGTATTAGTATCAAAGCAGAAAAAAAACAACAAGAAAGTGGAAAACAAACAGCAGAGGTACAAAGACCACTTATCTGAGAGGAGTTTTGGTAGTGAGCAGAGCTGGTTACAGAATGTCCTTAACACACAGGAGACCATTAAGCACTGGCAAGTAACAAGAGAAAACTACTCAGTTATATAGTCCCGATCTGACCCTGATTGCCAGTCCTCTACATGTGTGTGGCTTTCACTCCACAAATCAACTGCACCGCCAGCACTGACCACAAGAGGGAGCCCAAAACTGGAAAACTTATTCACAACAGATGATAGAAGGTCAGGGAGCTTTGCATAGCTAAATCCTGTGACCTTCTATTGCTGGATACCACAGGACGGTCTGTCACCTGTGACGCACATCTGTTGTACTCCTCTGTTTGCTGCAGATATTCACATTGGATTAAAGATGGATGAACCTAGCTACCAATTTCACTTAGGCTGGTTGACCATCTAATACTTATTTGGGCCTTTGACGCTTCGATAGATGATATTTGGGTATAAACGGATTGGGCAGTTTGATTCAAAATGCCGAAGTTTTGTTTTCCCTAGAAATTTGCCGTTAACGGAGGTGTCTGATACCAGCTCGCTCTATTTGGCCGTTGAAAACGCGATCAATTGGCCAAGCGTTCATGTACATGGGAGAGCCGGGAGAGATGGCTGTCATTAGAACCAGCGTTTGACTGTCCGCTTGAAAGTCAAAAATTCTGTATGCAATTATTTCTAAATGTTCTCTCCTCCAAAATATAGAAATACTTCTTCTGTTTGGTCTTGAAGACATAGGGACGTCCTAATGACTTAACATCATCTTGGTAAATACAGACGAGACGTAGGTGCCGTCACGTCATTTACGATATGAAGATTCTGCTGGATAAACACAAAAATTATCTTCTTATAAGATTCTTTTTAGACTTTTGCTAATCCCGAGGTGAAAGTCTTATCCTCCAGAGACAAAGGTGTGGTAAGGAGACAAGGTGTGAAGTTTGTCATTACGACACCCAGCGACATTGAACTCCTCGGCAAAAAAATGAGAAAATGGTTTTATATGATTTCATACTTTTTCAAGTGTCATGGATCATTCTGTTAGTAAATATGCTGGAGGATTATGTGTCCTTATTCTCTGCAGAAGAATTAGGAGATGTCAACTGCGCCCATACACTCCGGTATGTGAAAAATACCCTTTGTTTACCGAGATGGGCCATGGTCTTCAGAGGAACCAAAGACACATTAGGTTTCTAGTAGATTTATCTTTCATTATTATCCTGAAGACAATAAACTTCTTAAGCTCCATAATTTCTCAGTTAAATCTTTCTACCCTGTATTTCCCGAAGAGTTAATTGCTTATGTCAGTCATATGTGTTGAGGGGTACAGTTTTCACTTTTGTAGGTTAGTGCCAAGCTGGCATGGTGAGTCTTATCAGCCAGGTAATGATTTCTGGGAGGGGGTGGGGGGGGGACAATATAGAAATATCCACTTCAAAAAGGAAGAGAACAATCTTAAGTGCCACCTATAACAATCATGGAAGTCAATATCGTCCCTATATGAGCCTTGCCACATCATGACTTAAGATATCAAGCCAAACCATTAACTATTCCAAATGAGAACCCCAATTGCAGACGGCTTTTTTTTTTGGGGCTCTAGGCTCTTGTCAGTGCAAAGTAGGAAACCAGTAGGCCGGGTAAGAAGCCCTTTGACGAGTCAAAGGGTTGATCTTATTTAAATCTCTTGGTCTAGATGAATTACATCCTATGATACTGATGGAAATGGCAGAAGAAATTGTAGAACCACTAACCAGACTCTTAGAAAATTCCTAGAGAACAGGACAAGTCTCAGAAGATTAGAGAAGGGCATATGTTGTCCGTATCTTCAAAAAAAAGGAAAAAAGATGGAGCCAGAAAATTACAGGCAAATGAGCATTACTTCTATGTCAAGAAAAATCTTTGGACAAATTATTATACAGCATGGTACTTGGATAAGAATACAGTAATTAATCAGCCAGCATGGGTTTTCAGCAAAAAAGTCATGCCAGACTAATCTTCTTTCCTTCTACGATGGAATCTGACTGGGTGGATCAAGGAAATCTAGTAGATATAGTATATCTCAGCATCAGCAAAGTATTTGATAAAGTATCTCATACTATTATTATTCAAATCAAAAAGTCCGTGGAGCCTGTGTTAGGAGTCTCAACACAGAAACTAGCCAGATATCCCTCCGGGAAGGACCTAGCCAAGGAGGGGCTCTTTTTAGGAAACCACCATAACCACCATATGAAGTGGCCCTTTTAGTCAATATCCAACTCTCAAGTTTAAAGACATGACAAGATACTATTATTATTGGAAAAAAAATGACCAAATATAGAATGAACAAGGTTATGGTTAGGTGGATTCATAAATGGCTCAGTGGTTGTACTGAAAGAGTGGTAATAAATGACTGCACATCCAGTTGGAAGAGTGTTTCAACTGGTTTCACAAGGCTCTGTCATGTTGGGTCAACATGTTTACCTAAAGATCCTTTAGCTAGATCATTTATAAACTAATCAAATTTGCAGCAAACAAAAGGAAAAGGCAGATAAATGATTCAAAAGGATCTAGATAAGATGGAATAATAAGCAGTGCCAGGGACTAGTAGAATGGTATTTAACAAGGAAAAATGCGAAATTCTATGTCTGGGCAAGAAAAACAAAAATATCAACAGAATGAGAGGAATAGAACTAAACAACAGCACAAGTGAAAAAGACTTAAGTATACCAATAGATCACAGACTGCACAGGAGTCAACAGTGTGATGCAGCAGCAAAAAAGGCAAACTGAGTTATTGGATGTATTAAGAGAAGCATAGAGTTTAGATCATGTGAAGTAATAATCGCCCTCTTCTCCTCTTTGGTCAGACCTCATCTGGAATACTGTGTACAGTTCTGGGCACAGTTTTCAAAAAGATATTGAGAAATTGGAGAATGTTCAGAAAAAGGCTACCAGAATGGTGACAGGTCTGCAAACCATGTCCTATGAGGATCGGGTTAAAGGATCTGGGAATGTTTAGCTTGCAAAAAAAAAAAAAGATTTGCACTGCCATGAGCGTTGCCCACACAGACCAGGACATATACAAACATTTATGGCTTGCTGACAACCCATCACTGGTGGCCATTTTTAATAATAATCCAGTATTTTTCAGGATTTATTTTCATTGATTTTGTTTATGCTATTTTGGGGGTAAATCGATACTTATGTCAAATTTTGTATTGATGATTTGCAATGTTTTTGCAGGAGTGGAACCTACGGGGAATATGGTGAAAAGACCGGCTCCGTTTACGGTGGAGACAATCAGTGCTGGGCAAGGAGAAGTTTTAGTTTATGTGGAAGATCCGGAAGGAATAAGGGAAGAGGTATGGGGGCTGGGGGTAGGGGTGATTTTTTTTTTTTTAAATTGAAAAGTTCCCCCTGCCTCTTTGTTATTAACGGGCATAAAATGGTTTTATCGCTGAGAATGGCTGTGAACAATACGCTCAGTGATGTCCGGTGATATCACGTTATCTCCCATTACTGCATTCTCAGCTGACAGGCGTCACATCTTATCAAGATGCCTTTTCTCAAAGTATGAAGACAACTTGAGCTTTCCATCAATGAGTGTTGAGTTAATATTTTATTAAAGCTGTAAAACATTTTTCAAAAGAAATGCACGAAAAATAGAAAATATAACTACCTTATATGTAAATACATTCCGACCTACTGATTTTTATTTTTTTTTGGGGGGGGGGGGTCCGGCATGTATCTAATGTGTTGAAGGGGATGGATGAATAGGATCAAATTGTGTATTTCAATATGTTCAATCCACTGGCGGATGCAGGAAAGGGCCCCTGAGCAAGAACAGTATATGGGCCTTCTGCAACCCAAAAGCTCCCCATAATGCACGATTCCTCCAACTTTGGAGGTAGAAATGGGCCCCCTTAACTCTGGAGTCAGCAATAATAAATCCGCCTCTGGTCCAGTCCTTTGGCAACTGCTTGATTGCATCTGAACAAAGTGGCTGCCATGTTTATGGACCATCGGGGGAAAAAACTGCCAGCAGAATGAGTGTTGGGATGATTTTTAGGAGAACCTTTTTATTAACGGGAAAAAAATCTCTGCCGCAGTAAAAAGTCCATTTCCCCTAAATTTTACCCTTTAGATATTCTATAGACCAAGCCACAGTCAGTAGATTCAAGAGCCGCAATATAAAGTTTGGAAGGCATCAAACATCATCAGCACTTCTAAGGCCTCCATGACTCAAAACATCCAACATGGCCCATGTCATAGAAGTTGGTTCAGTTCCTTTTAGTTCTTATCCTTTTCTTTTTGTTTGGGTTTATTTTTTAGGCCAAGGTCACAGCCAACAATGACAAGAACAAGACCTTCTCCGTGGAGTATGTGCCTAAAGTTACTGGTGTCCATAAGGTAAATTGGTTTTGGTAAACCGTATATCCCGACCACAAACTTTTCGGAATGTAGAGAGTCGTTGGATTCTATAGATACTTTATTTTCTCCGTTATTTTCGTGATGTTGGCTAAAGCTCAAGAGTAGAGTTGAGCGGATCGGTGTCGGGTTGACTCAGAAGTCCGAGATCCGATCTGGAATCCGGCCAATATATGTCTGAGGGGGACAGATCTGGAGAGATCTGGAGAGATCGAGAGAGATCGAGATCCCGAATCCGGGTCGGACTCTGATTTGCCACTCAAGCTGCGCGGATCCGGATTTTTTTCGGTTCGGGTCCGCTCAACACTACTCAAGAGGACTTATAATATGCGAATATTTCAGGCCATTGTAGCAGTTTGAGTTTTTTTTGTAGTAAGGATGGCATTGTTTGTGCACCTATGTGCTAACTCCTAAGTGCCGCCTTTGTACTCCTAGCATAATACCGCACTCATATGGCTTACATCCTCTGCTACTCCATAGTGTTTATACAATCAATGAATAGATTAAAAAAATGCCTAAAGAATAACATACTTCATTTCTTGGCGAGAGACTCCACAAATCCTGGCATAAACTGAGGAGCACTGCATGTACGTGATGCTGTACTAATGTCAGTAATTAAATCCCCATTAGATATCCTTTGTAAGCTTCAAGCAGTTTAACAACCCATCTTGTTTCAAGCTGATGGATTTCAGCGTCCGCTCCGTCTGTATTTTGTGATATATTAAGTTCTGAATTTATAGAGGGAGGCAGTGAGAAGCTACAAGGAGTGTTTTCCGCTCTGGAGGACTCGGCACATCACAGCATTTAATAAACGGCCCATTGTGTTCTATAGGAACTGTGTAATTCTTCATCATGCCACTGGAGGCACTGCAGGGATGTGGCACACTTGCGATCTGGTTGACGACGGATGATCACAGGAAGTTGTAGCAGATCGATGCAGAATATTTTATGATCACTTTGTCATCAAGGGAGCTTTCTAATTAAGCCAAGATATCAGAAATGTTCAAACACAGAAGCACATTAAAGGGGTTGTCCACCACTAGGATGGACCCCTTCTAAATCAACAGGTTTTCCCCAGGTAAAATAATAAAGCCTAAACTCCTCTGCCTTACTGCCGCCGTTCCTGCTGTCGCGGCTCTTAGAGTTGTGACGTCACGTCAACCCTGTGTACAATCAGTGCCAACTTCCTTCTCTCTGCCTTTGGACCAAACCAGTTACTCAACAGGAAGTGAGCACAGTCGCAGCGCTCACTTCCTGTGGATTGTTTATTTGGTCCAAAGGCGGAGAGAAGGAAGTCGGCACTGATTGTGCTTGGGGCTCGCATGATGTCACAACCCGTGGCACCGCTGGATAGGCACCAGTATGGGAGGGAAGTATAGGCTTTATTATTTTACCTGGGGCAAACCTGTTGACTAAGAAGGGCGATTGTCCTAGTACTGGACAACCCCTTTTAATATGTCTTTCATAATGAAATATGCACAAGTTTGTGTAATCTATAAATTTTAAAGTGCTTTTTATTCTCTAAATAGTTGGTTTTTATTCTTACTCTAAAGAAGAAAGAGCAGCTCTGGAGCACCTTCCACTTTTCTAAAGGGAACCTGTCACCAGGTTTTTCCCTTATGAGCTGCAGCCACCACCAGTGAGCCCTTATATACAGCATTCTAATATGCTGTATATAAGAGCACAGGTCGCTGTGTAGAATGTTATTAAACATTTATACTCAACTAGGGGGTGGTCCGGTCCGATAGGTGTCACTGCTCTCCGGTCCGGCGCCTCCTCTCTGCGGGGACTGCTGTCCTCTTTCTTCTGAGGCCTGTTTGCATGACGTCATCCACACTAGCCAGCATTGATGTCCTGCGTAGGCGCACTTTCATCTTGACCTTGCTCAGGGCAGACCAAAGTATTGTAATGCGCATGCACGGGCGGGCGGTTTTTAACCTTTCCTTGTGCCTGAGCAATTACAGTACTTTGCTCTGCCCTCAGCAGGGCAGATCAAAGTGCGACTGCGCAGGACCGCAATGCCGTCCTGGACTGGCTAGAAGGAGGATGGATATCGCAGCAGAGAGGAGGTGCCTGACCGGAGAGCAGTGACACCCATCGGAACAGACCGCCCCCTCTAGGTGAGTATTAGAAGTTTTTTACGATCTACATAGAGGTCTGGGGTCTTATACACATCATTTTAGAATACTGTATATAAGAGCTCAATGGTGGTGGCTGCAGCTTATAGTCACCAAATCTGGTGACAGGTTCCCTTTTAATTGGAAATTATT
>NC_134360.1:16536985-16581985 GCF_048569485.1 Anomaloglossus baeobatrachus
TTCCATGCTTAGTGTGGCACATACACAATGCAAAAATTGAGTCAACTTCTCCCTTTTTTATACGGTTTCTGGTGGGATTTTCATATTGCCCATGCCTGTCACTTGCCGCAAATGAGTTTGAACAAGCATTGCATGCTTGAAACTAAGTTCTTTACCCACAATTTTGGAAAGGTGCAAACATTTTTGTCTGGCCCATATTATTATTATTATTATTTATTATTATTATTATTATTATTATTATTATTATTATGGGAAGTGGGGGGAATGTCCAATGTGCTTTTTTTTTTTCTTTCTCTCCCAGTATGTTATTCCAATTCATATAAAGGAAATAAATAGTGCAATTACACATTATTTCATGCACTATATTTTTTTTGAGAAATACTTCATTTTCTGGAACAATGTCAAGGGTTCCAAGACTGGGGCAGCATGGTGGCTCAGTGGTTAGCACTGTATAGTGGCTCGGTGGTTGGCACTATTACTGTGCAATGCTAGGGTCCTGGGTTCTAACCCCACCTAGGACATCTACAAGGAATTTGTATGTGCTCCCCGTGTTTGTGTGGGTTTATTCCTGGTTCTCTGGTTTCCTCCCACAGACATTTTTAGGGAATTTAGATTTTTAGCCCCCATGGTGACCAGTAATGAGGTCTGTAAGGAAATGAATTAATGGTGGCTTATAAGTGATTACAATAAAAGAAATGTCAACCATGGCAGCTTTTGAGACTGACCTGACATGGGCGCTTTCTTGTGTTCCTCTTATGGACTCAATACTTGAGTACCAGGTCCAGGCGTTGCATTCCTAATACAGGCACCAAAAAAACCTTGTCTGCAGCAGCACTTGCCTGCTTCATGATGGAGTTCATCTTCTCTTTCTTCTCTAGAGACCCTGTGTCTAGGGAAATGGAAGATGGTGACCCCCTGACTGAACCTACTGCTGGTCCCTCACCACCCTAGCTAGATTTCGTACTTATGCGCTGAGCCGGATACCTAAACCTAGGATAACCCTAATGCTGGGCCCTAAATAGGGAACTGGTGGGATGAGCTCTTCGTTAACCCCACTAAACATTACAGACGGCAAAAGGAAGACTAACACTGGGAAAATGCATGAACTACTTTTTTGATCACTCAAAAGTTCAGCAAAGTTTTTAGCAACGATACTACAGAGGAGTACAAGCCCACCTGCTTGCAACCTCGGCTTGAAGGAACTGAAAATATCACCAGCACCAGTCCAAGGAAGTAAGGGGTATTTAAGCACCAAGATAATGCTGATGATCAACAGCTGGGTCGAAGTCTAGCTCCTACTGGGTCCAAAAGAGGGACAGATGAATCCAGCAGGATAGTTTCCTATACCAATGAATTCTGACAGCAGGAACAATGGATAGTCGGGGAGCATTCTGTGCAGCCAAACGCTGTGACCTTCTATGGCCTGAAACCACATGACTGATAATCACAAACTGTCACGGGTGACTGACAAACAGTAAACCAAACTATCTGGTGACGCTAAAATGGCACAGTTTGTGGAATCGTCTATACAGCAAAGCTATGGCACTGCTACTCTGTCCCAATCTACACAGCACAGCTGACAAGTGGGCTGCAGAAAACAAATAGGCTTGTTCTGTGTGTGTGTGTGTGTGTGTGTGTGTGTATATGTGCGTGTGTATATATATATATATATATATAATATATATAATATTATGTATGTATGTATATATATATATATATATATATATATATATATATATATATATATATATATATATATATATATATATATATATATATATATTATATATATTCATTATAATAATATATATATATATATATATATTATATTAATAATTAATATTTTATTTTATTTTTTTTTAAACAACAAAACCCGCTTTTAAAAATATAATTTAAATATGAAAAAGGTACGATTGTTCTGAAAGAACAATGCAGACAAATAGTTTGTCATCTGATATTCTGTTGTGTAGGGATTTACGTAACCCAACACCGGTGACCTCTGGACGTTGCGCAGTTAGTTCTGCCTGGATAGAAGTGATGAGTTTGTGCCGAAATCAGATCCTTTCCTCAACAGATGGAGAAAGCGACAGGCCGCATCCGATAACCCGGTTATGAAGTGACACCTTGGTGTGGTGGCATCTGCGGGTTACGAGGAGATTAGAGAAACACCTTTCTAAGGATACTGGAGCGGTTAATACCTGCTTTACAGGAGACTAATCACAGCTTTACTTGCTCCCAACTAGGTCATTCAACTCCAGAGAATGAACCCATCGGCGCCCGGCATGAGTAACCTTCCTGGCACGTAGCGGGCCCAGGAAAGGTGAGACGTGTTTATCGTTTAGCACGGTGCTTGATTAGCTGGCCACATCACAGGCCGCTCCGAGGCAGGAAGGTCTGAAGCAAGCTACAGAAATATGTACAGAGGCTCCCAGCCATGGTCTCGGGCCGGAGTGATCACAACCAGATGGGCCGCTGCGTGTCAGGGCTACTCGCTAATATCTCATACACATCCGAACAAAAATGTGCTCTGCGGTGAATGGACAGATCCAAAAATATAATCCTAATTCTGGACGTTGCAAATTAGAAAAATGTTGATTCTGATTTATGTATTTTTTTTTTTTTTTTTTTTTTTGGTCTGCAGTCATTACCGTTTTAAATTAAGTGTCACGATTCCTCTGTGCAGAGCATCTTGCCTTTGGAGATGCTCTGCTGCACTTTCCTGAGTTACTGAGCTAGCAGCTTCATTCACAGCGCAGGATTCCATGTTGGTGCTGATTACTCAGGTGTTCCACCTTCCTGGAAATTGTTCAGGCTTCATTACTGAGCATGCTCTCCCAGAACCTTTCCAGTTGTATTTTATGGTTCTTCAGTTGTGCTATTGACTTGCATCTCTGCTAGTGTTCTGATCTTTGTTTTCTGATCCCAGATTGTTATTTGACTCCTCATGCCCGCTCCCTGATCCTTTTGTGACCACCTGGCTGACCATGTCTCTGTTTTCTCCCTGAACTTATTACGTGCCCTCCTGGATTTCTGACCCTCGGAGCCCGGCTTTCCTGACTACTTTTCAGTCTATTCTATCTGTAAGTAGTGGCTAGCATCACAACATGTAACCTTATACCAAACAAATGCCCAATAGATGCAAAAAAAATAAAATTGCAGCACCCTGGTCCAGAATCCATGTTGGCGCTCTGTGATAGTGAGGCACGTCATAATGTTACGGGGTTGGCCTAGTAATTAGAGGTGCCCAGGATTCCAGATCATTCATAGTCCCAGCTGAGGCACGTCAAACTTCCCTGGTCTGGGGGCCATGGAGTAACGAGTGGTGGACTATGACCCAGCAAATCTTTTTGCTCAACTCTAGTGTAGAGGATTCACAGCTGGGTCCAGCTACCTAAAAGACCCTTCAACTACAGGAAAAGTAACCAGAATTATGAGTGTCACACATATGGTAGATGTAGCTCCCCTGACTACGTCAGGGTGCTGCAGGGTACTGCATCCTGTCAACCAGGGTGCAGGGCCTACCCCCATGGTTCCAGGTTCCCATCAACAGTGTCACTGACATCCTCACTATAAATCCCAACCACACCTCACACCAGGGCTGGACAGATACACCAGTGGGTTGTCAAGTTGGAGCACGGCCGCCCACCTAGAGGTCAGTTAGACTGGTGGGAGGGGAGAAAAGGAGAGTTCAGAGTTAGCCCTCAGAGTGAGGAGCAGGGGAGTTGGAGCTCCCAGGGAGGTGACAGGTTGGGTCGCAAACGGTGGTCCGGGAACACAAGAGTCGGGGACCGGTATTAGGAACACTGGACAGGAGTGTAGCGGACGCAGTCTAGGAGGACTGTCTGCACCAGAAAGCCCAGCCACCTTACCGGTACAGAGCACGGCAGGGTACAGGACCCAAGATCAGGGAGTAGCTTCAAGCAACCTGATAATTAACCTGTGGAGGATAGTCTCTTTATGAACTTTCCCCAAGAGCTCAGAGATTGGAGGCGTCAGCACAACGCGGGGGATAGGGCTCTCCAAAATACACAACCCACTGAAATCCCAAGTGCCACCCACCAAGAGAACAGCTGCCATACACACGGGTAGCGGGGCCCCGAAAGCTTCAAACCAAGGGGCCACTACCGTTAAACAATTTGTGCACGGAGGCAGGGTTCTGGACTTACCAAGTGACACTGCTGGGAGCGGAACCTGGACGGACTCCTGCCGTAGAGACTGCGGTGCCTAGAGACTTTAGTTTACCATTTGTGTGAGTGTCTGCTTAATCCACCTGATCCAACACCACGACTACCACAGTGAGTGATCTGACCCCTGCACCCTGCTTCCCCAGGCCAAGCAAGCTACCCGTTCACCAAATCCCCCACTATCCAGGGCCTTCCCTACCTGCGGAGGGACTGACACTTGGCTGCCGCACACAATCTGCCCCAGTACTCCCTCGTCAGCGGCGGTAGTCCCCTTTACCGCAACCCGCAGGTGATGTCCTAAACATTCATCCCCTGTAAATATCCGCTTTAAATTTTAAGTGGCCGTAAGCCCGCGGGTCCGGAGATCCTCGAACCACAGCAACCCCAGATCCGAGCAGTTCGACTGCTGCAGGGGCGGCACATAGGTAGATCCAGTTACAGATTTTGCATTAGTGCTCACGGCCTTCAGGATATGTTTTTGTGAACAAAAACAACCAACCACAACTTCCCTTCCTAACCTTGATGATCCTATAGCTGACAGTACATTAATCCTTCAGATATGTTCATGGTGGGTGTCATGTTGGCGTTGACCAACAGACTGACTTTAGATGTTCGTGGCAATGAGGATCAGACAAGCTGAATTTAACTTTATCCAATCTTACTACTTTTTCCCAAGCGCAAGTTGGTTACATACCTTTTTTATATATCGATTTCACCCTGGAGGGTCTTGTTTATGGTTGAGTTTAACACTAGAACTACTGGACTCGTGACACTTTTATATAGAAATACATAGTGCAAAGTAGTCAAAATGACTACCTCAGTAGTTCTAATGTTAAAGTGAGTCTGTTGGCAGGAAATGACAGTCCAAACCAAGCACCGGAGTTCACACCCTGGGTGTGGCCGGGCATTTCGGTGCACCTTCCCACCTACTTATTTTCCATCTACCTCCACCCTCATTTGGCTCCCATAAACCCAGCGCTGTCAATCTGGAAATTGAAGGCTGAAGATAAATGGAAAACAAGTATACGGGAAGGTGCCCGAAACGGTTTAGGCAATGCCAAGATCGCTTTTAGTTTTAAACTGGTTGTCCAAGATCGGGGGGGGGATGTTTAGTGATGCTAGAGTCCCCCAATACCCTTCATTATACTTGGTACTCAAGTCACGCCCATCCAGTTATCCAACTACTCATTAAGAGTACAGAGCACTCGAACATGGTAGTGCTCGCTCATCACTAGTTACCAGTACTGACCACCTGAGCATGGTAGTGCCCACTCATCATTAGTTCCGAGTATCGAGCACCTGAGCATGGTAGTGCCCGCTCATCACTAGTTACCAGTACTGACCACCTGAGCATGGTAGTGCCCGCTCATCACTAGTTACCAGTACTGAGCACCCGAGCATGGTAGTGCCCGCTCATCACTAGTTACCAGTACTGACCACCTGAGCATGGTAGTGCCCACTCATCATTAGTTCCGAGTATCGAGCACCTGAGCATGGTAGTGCCCGCTCATCATTAGTTACGAGTACTGAGCACCCAAGCATGGTAGTGCTCATGTAGCACCCATGAGGCAGGGGGTTAACTGTTACTTGTCGCCGGGCCGATGTCGGGTGGCCCTGCCAGACTTCTTGGCCCCGAGGTGTACAATAAAAGGGGTGATGAGGAATGGGTGGTGGATGTTGGGAGTAGTAGTTGTCTCGTGACGCCACCCTTGGTATGCGGCCAGGAATTAGCCGCCGCTGCGGTTGCTGTCTTTTTGGGCGGGTGATGTCGCAGCTGGGATGGTTCAGCTTCCCGCAGGTGAAGCTAGGCCCCAAGGAGGAAGATGGAGGTAGTAGTGTCAGTTAGCGCCGAAGCACGGGGCGACGACTATGGCAATGAAGGGGACAGACACAGTAGTTGCGGTATCAGGTCTTTACTCACTGTCCGTGGGTTGCCCGGGAGGTGCAGGTCTTCACCGTATTGCCCTCCAGCCAATCCCGGGTGAGTTAGAGGTAGCCACCGGTGCTTGAAAGTGTCCTTTCCTAAGGGATGCCCCTTCAGAAGTGAGGAACCCGGGCTGAGCTTCCCGCGCCAAGCCTCAGGCCCCGTGAAGAAAAGAGAGAAGAAAGTGGTGTCGTGTCACCAGAACTGAAGTCCCAACTTGACTGAAGATTGTCTAAAGGTTTCTCCTACTTCTACCCCGAGTGGTGCTCGCCCTCCAGGCGGATGGCCTAGTGACCGGGAAAGTCCCATGCTTCGTGATGGCCACCCCCCCTTTCTACCCTAGTTTAGTCCCCAGTGAGAAGCTGTATGTAAAGTGTAAATGTGGAAACACCAGTGGTTAACCCCCTTCTCACCCGAGATGAATACTGCAGCTAAAACGAGCTGCAGTACCCTATGGTGACTCAAGCCTCAGGGGCGCCACACATCCACTCGAGACTGAAACGTATGACAGTGGCTTTGTTTTCTACTTTAAAAATAAAATTTGCGGAACAGATATTTTGTTGTTAAATTCTCGTCCGTGGCATCGTTCTGTAATCTGCTCCATACTTGCTGATCACAAGTCCATTTGGAAATTCCACAGCCGTGAAGCGCATTCCGCAGCAATACTTTCCCGTGTAAATGGACCTTTTTAGTCACTCATTCGGTTTCTTCCTGAAGCCAGCTCTTTACTCTGCGGAGGATGTTTTACATTTACTATGATCCCGTTCCTTACAATCCTCCGCTGACGATACGCTTTCCTCGGCTGACCTCACCGCTCAGATATATATCATTGAAAGAGTGTTTAATCTGGAGCAGATTTTGGACGGTCCTTGGGATTCTGGCTATTGTTTCCGCTGCTTCGGTGTTTTATGTTTTCTGAAAATCAACAACCGTCACCGGTGCTCTACGTGTTATTCTTTACATTGAGAAATCAGCAGAGTTTGTTTTTCCTTGTCCAATTTCCACTCAAAAAACAAACGTAAAGTTTTAATAATTTGGAAAGTTCTCCGTGGGGCGTGGAATGTTACACAAGGTGTAAAGAAAGGCCAGGATGGGAAACTTCGGAGTCTTGTGATTGTGTATCGTCACTGCTGAGTGATGGCGGTGATTTCTACACACGAGTGGCGACGCGGCAGCACATAGAGCTCGATGGTCCACATGGGAAACGTTGCAATCCACAACAGAATTTCTCACTGCAGTAAAAAAAAAAAAAAATAAAAAAATGTGGTTCTGTGATTTGGAGCCGGTGTAATCAGGATTGATGCTGGTTGCATGCTAATTAGACAAACTCGTTTGGCATCTCCTTGGAGTGAATGGGTGGAATGCGTTCTGTGAACATGTGGACACCAGGGATTTCATGTAATGACTATAAAAAGGAGGAAATGTGGTTTTCTACTTAACTACTGGTATTCTGTGCCAAGGCCGGCCGTTCCCCGGGTTTAATAATGACTTTGTTTTAGTCTCTTTTAAGTGCAATGTACGGTTTTGAAAATTCGTCTATTAGATGAGGGTAATGGAAAGCCAGAAAATGTTCAGTATTTATAGAGCATGAAATGAGGAAGAAAGCTTGGATGCTTTTGTACTAAAATGGAACGGTCTGATATTGGAGGTCCGCTTCATTAACGAGAACAGGACTAAGCTGTAATACCAGATATGATCTGCGGAGAAGCGGTGTGCTGTTTGTGAAAGGCTGGACTCTTACTGTATGTCCAACGTTCACTGGACACTATGTCAGGACTGGCTGCATGAGTCTGGACTCAACTGCTTTATATGTGCCTGAGAGGCAGTCACTAGTGATGAGCGGGCACTACCATGCTCGGGGGCTCAGTACTGGTAACTAGTGATGAGCGGGCACTACCATGCTCAGGTGCTCAGTACTGGTAACTAGTGATGAGCGGGCACTACCAAGCTCAGGTGCTCAGTACTGGTAACTAGTGATGAGCGGGCACTACCATGCTCAGGTGCTCAGTACTGGTAACTAGTGATGAGCGAGCACTACCATGCTCAGGTGCTCAGTACTGGTAACTAGTGATGAGCGGGCACTACCATGCTCAGGTGCTCAGTACTGGTAACTAGTGATGAGCGGGCACTACCATGCTCGGGTGCTCAGTACTCGTAACTAGCGATGAGCGGGCACTACCATGCTCAGGTGCTCAGTACTGGTAACTAGTGATGAGCGGGCACTACCAAGCTCAGGTGCTCAGTACTGGTAACTAGTGATGAGCGGGCACTACCATGCTCAGGTGCTCAGTACTCGTAACTAGTGATGAGCGGGCACTACCATGCTCGGGTGTTCAGTACTGGTAACTAGTGATGAGCGGGCACTACCATGCTCAGGTGCTCAGTACTGGTAACTAGTGATGAGCGGGCACTACCATGCTCGGGTGCTCAGTACTCGTAACTAGCGATGAGCGGGCACTACCATGCTTGAGTGCTTGTGTGACGCCCTGGGCAAGCCAGGGGTCACAGGTCATGACACCACCACACCCTACACCCCGGATAGGTACACCAAAGCTAAACCAGAAATCCTTGTTGCCTTCCTCCAGGGGCTAGTGTCCACACCAGAGGGTGGGCCAGGCGGTTGGCTCCGCCCACCGAGGAGTTCACAGCCCTGGAGGCGGGAAAACCAGGCAAGTTAGAGTTTGGAGGAGGAAGTGAGAGGAGTTGAGGAGTTGGAGTGAAGTGGTAGAGGAGCAAGAGAGAGGAGTTAAGGTGGAAGAGAAAGTGACAGTTGAAAGCCTGAAGTTGGTCCGGGTGTGTGCCCCGGACTGAGACAGCAAGGTTAGCAGACGGTGGTGACCGTCTGCAGGAGAGGCTGATCGGAGGTTGCCGAAAGGACCGTGGACGGCTGGTGGTCCGGCGGTACCGGAACGGTATACGAAGAGAAGCCAGCACCATTGGCAGGGGCCTTTCGGATCCCGGCAAGGCTAGGCGTCGCCGTGAATTTGCCAAATCCGTCAGTGAAGGGGACCTCTGGGTCTCCCAACAACTAAGTCCCAATTGAAGGCAACAGTCCAACCGTTGGAGAGAGACACCGCCACCGCCAAGGCACCAGTTTCTTAGGGCCAGCGCCTGCGGGCAAAAGAGGGGCTCCTCCGGCCCATATCCAAGTCGGGGAGCGGGTAACCGGTGGGAATCCATCACTACCAACAGTTACACTAGGTGCAGGGACAGAGACAGTCACCGCCAACTACCGGGGAAAAGCAACAGCAGCCATCTGTGGGAACCGTCTTTCCAGCCGTGTGTTTTACCGAGAATGTGTCAACGTCTCAGGCTGAGTGAGTACCACCGTGCCGTGCGGCACAGCGCTGCCCCCGCGACCCTGCACCTCACCAGGCCCCGCACCTGGCCTGTCATCCCTCATCCTCCACTCCATCACTGGGCCCCGGGACAACCAACCCCTACCCACGGAGGGGAGAACTAACAACTCTGCTGCTCCCTGTCACCGCTCCCGGAATCCCTATACAGAGCAGCGGTGGTGTCCACACAATCACCACAACCGTGGGTGGCGTCACGGACAACAATAAATCCCCCCAAACCAATCCCCTTTTCACTCATGCGCGAGGAGCGCCGCTTGAGTCCCCGGGATCCGGCCCATCGCTCGAGCCACCGAGCAGCAGAGGCCGCAGCGGCAGCTGGACCTGAGCAGTGGGAGAGCGCAGCGTCCCCTCCTCCGCCCGCGACACTTGGTATGCATAATGGGCAGTAGGAAACTCGGATGGGCTTGACCTGTGCACCTGGATGATAAAGAAACAAGCCAGAAGAAGAATCAATGCCTTCGAAATGTGATGCTGGAGAAGGAGGTTACCAATACCATGGATGGCAAGAAGATCAAATCAAGCCAAAGCAAGGATCACCAAGCTACAACTTACCAACTTTGAAGACCTCATACGAAGACAGCAATCACTGGAGAATACATTATGGTCGGAAAAATAGAAGGAATAAGTCGAAGAGTTAGACCAGCCAGCCGATGGCTGGATATTAACAAGAAAGCTGAGAAGACCCTGGTGGACCTATCTAGGCTGCACAAGATCGATCTACAGAGCGTTCATCCATCAAAATTGAGCGGAAAGCCGTTAAAGAGTTGTCTCTGGTCCAGTCACACATAATGAGGTCGTTAACGAGATCGTTACTACGTCACAGTTTCCGGATCATTGTTGAATCATTGGTGAGATGTCAGTCATTTTCCCCACGACTTTAGTTAGTAACGATGCAGCGACCTGTATAACGATTTTGTTGGTCGTTGGGACCCTGTCACACAGCAGCTATGTAACGATTCCGACCTCGAATAGGGGCGTAGTGTTTGATGCTGTAAGCCACCTAGGCGTGCATATGCGGCGCCTTTTCCACACCCCTCCGCTCCGATTGGTGGCCAATACTGCGTTCTGATTAGGCGGCCGGCCTAGAAGGCAACTTTGTATCACTTCATCCTTTTGTCCCTTTTTGAGCCTTGCTTTAAGGATAGAACCTGCGACTCCACCCGGATTCATTCGTACTTTGTTCCCGGTTGCTTGCTCGCTTTTCGGATCGAAGCTGGATCTGCACCTGGATTCATCCCTCCTTCGTTCCCGAGTGTTTGCTTACTGTTCTCAGCGCCAACCAATCTGTGCAGAGGAAGCGCGGAAAAGGTGACGCAACTACACGCCTACGTGTCACACTTTAAGTTCTCATCTAGGTCGTTAACGAGATCGTTGGTAGGTGTCAAACATACAGATCCATCCTGCCCAGCAGGACTCCGAGCCAAAAATGGCCCAGGACATTCAGCAACGACCAACGATCTCACAGCAGGGGGCGGATCATTGGTACGTGTCAAACGTAACGAGATCGCTGGTGAAGTCGTTGTTTCATCGCAAACTGTGACGTAGCAACGATGTCGTTAGGGCCACTTCACACATAGTGAGATCGCTAAGAGCACACCGCTCTAGCGCCTCCCAGCTGTTTGATTTTCAGGGTCAGATTGCTCTTGAAGATTGATTGGTTTGGGCCAGCAGTTTTGGCTAAGCCGCTCTCCTGCGCGGCCTGCTCTGATGATGCCAGTAGGGGCAGATTTTGTGGCTTGGTGCTTGTAAGCTGCATAGTGGACGGCTTGCAAGTGCATGCTCCTCGCGGAGGTGGCCGGTAATCTTGGCAATGAACAGTACACTATAACATTAAAAATCCCTCCATTCTTGAATATCAAAAGGACTTTTAATAAGCCTTAAATTGATATTTATTTTTTTTTTTCTTCTACAAGCGCTTTGCAAATTTTATTTACAATTTTTTATCCATTTCATAAGTTGAGGCAACCCCTTTAAGAGCAGTGACTCAGTATGAAGGACCTTTATTAGTATAACGTGATACCTCAACAAATACCTTGAAGGGCTTGCACATGGGGTGAGACGGACCAGATGAAAGGAAAAGGCCCCGTGTGGACGGAGCTGATGACATCACGGCCTGTAACCGCTCTCCATGGAATGTAGACCCTCATAAAGAGACCTCTGTTCCTGTCCGGGGTTGGCGGGGGATGTGTGCGGCAGGTTTCTGTGGCTATGGAGGCTTCGCTCGCTCTCCGCGTTGTCATCAGTCGGTGCATGGACTATGATCTGCGGAATTCATTTTAGTTGGTGAGAGATTATCTCACGGGTGCACGGACAGTAGAGCCATTGAGTTGAAAGCTAGAAAGTGTTTAAAACCTCCCATCGATTTCCATGAAATACACCTACAATAATGTGACCGGTGGGGTTTGTTGTCATGAATAAGAAATGTGCCGTTACCTGCATAAAAAAATAATGCAATTTTGTCTTGGATAAAACTGTCCCATCCGGAAATAGCTACGCAATTGAGCACTTTTTAATATTGAGGAGCAGCAGAAATCTGCAAAAGTGGATTATATATGTGTATACCGATCAACAACCAAATCGTGAGGTCACTGACGTCCTCCAGCCCCGTTTTACTGAGACACACTCTAAGCAAATTACTGCACCGTCCATTATCATATACTGTGACTGTCCCATAAAAGTAACTAGTATTTTGTGGAACACCAAGAACTCCATAAACCGCTCCCATCTGCAGATGTCATCTTTTGATGGCAAACATCCAGGAGGAGGATCCGTTCAGCAAATTTTGGGGGGGGACTTGCTCCCCATAACTGTTCCCAACCTCTATGAATGAAGAAATCTCATGAAATGTATAGATCTGGAGACGTTTCGAGCTCTTTTCATGCAGTCCAAAAGATTTACTGACTCTCCTGAGATTGAGGAGGCCTCCTCTTGTTCTAAGAGTCACCTGTCATGAGTGTGTCCCGCCCTGGAGACCTCTGGCGACTCTAAGACCAGAAGGTCACAACGCCTTATTGTTTGTCACACCCGCTGCCAGGTGATGGTACCTTAGCTGAAGAGGACCCACTGGACCACAGAGGGACCCCAGACCTATCCTTTTTGTGGGAGGGGCTTGACTAAGCACCCACCATGAGGCGGACGCCAGGTGGTACTCCAAGGGCAGGGACCGGGACGGCTGCAGCTAACCCCAGGGCAGGGGTGGACACGGGAGTAGACAGGACTGAGTCTCAATTGTAGACTGGGACCACGAGGGTAGCAGAGGCAGATGGCACGGTCAAGTAGAGTGACAAAGTCTCTAGGGAGGCTGGAACCACCGGAGTGGCCAGGGTAGAAGGCACAGGCGGGACTGACTGGCACATTCGCTAGTGTGGCAAAGGCCACTGGTGATAGCTGAGGCTGGAGCGGACAGGCGGTCTCTGGTGTGGCAAGGGCCACTGGGATAGTTGAGGCTGGAGCCACGGCCAGGGTGGACAGGCAAAGTCTGTAGTGTGGACTACTGCACACTGACTAGCTAAACTAGGGAGTTGATCAGGCAACTCCCCTCGTGGGAACTTGCCCTAAATACTCAGTGCTTCACAGCAATAGGCTGGGAGGCACTTTCTGGGAGTGGTGCGCTCGCTCTTTGAGAGGGGCAGTGGTGCTTGCGCATACCTTATGAGCGCTCCCAGAGCTGATGTGCATGGGTAGTGTAAGAGAGTGAACTATGACAATTCAGGGCTAGCATTAGGACCCTGCAGAGTCTGCCTGTCTGTCTGAGCGATAAACAGGAAGTAGTTGTGGCGATCCAGGAAGTGCGAGGAGGGAGTTGGGTGTCCATGGCAACGGGTTTTTGAAAACGTAGTAGGTGAAGCAATATGGGCCTTAAAAAAAGTTGGTGGTAAGCCCCGGTTGGTGACCAAGAGACTTGTTGGTGAAGAGAGCCAGTGACAGCATCTGAGGAGAGTGAAGGGAAACAGAAATTGCGGAGACAATACCACATCACTGTGTGATAAGCGATCCAGTTGTGCGGACCTGGGTCCAACTGAAAGAGCATCTGAGGAGAAGCTGAGGAGATGTTTCCCTCCCTGACAGAGCAAGTGATTGATGTCCAGTAAGGCCGGGAGTGACTGCAATAAGGCTGGTTTCACACTACGTTTATTTAACATCCGTCCATAACGTTTTTTTAGCGGACAAGCGGATCCAGTGCAAATGCGTTTTCATTTCAATGCATTTGCAATGGACTCGGGTTAACATGCGTTCACATGCGTTTGCCTGCGTTATAGTGAGGATCCAGTGACTTGCAGTTTTTTAACATGTTTCAAAAACGCTACTTGTAGCGTTTTTGAGCTGCGTCCAAATACTGCAAATTGCTGGATCCTGACTAAACAGCACGTGAACGCAGGTGAACGCTGGCGTGCTGATAGACAGGATCCTGCTTTTGTACTGAGCATGCCCAGAAAGTACTGAGCATGCCCAGAACCAGTCTCGCGTGATCTGTCTCTCTCCTCCTCCCTCCCTCACCCTCTCTCTCTCTATCTCTGTCTTTCCCCCTTCCTCTCTCTCCCACCTGAGAGCTGCGGACACTCGTAACCAAGGTAAATATCGCGTAACCACTTCTCTTAGTTACCCGATGTTTACGTTGGTTACGCGTGCAGGCAGCCCTGCTCCTAGCAGCTGCAGACACTCGTAACCAAGATAAATATCGGGTATCCAAGGCCGATGTTTACCTTGGTTACCAGCGTCTGCAGCTGTCAGAAGCCGGCTCCCAGTCTAGTTCCCCTCACTCCCGATCACATGACTCCAATGCCCTAAACATCCAGTGACCGGATCCTGCAAAATAACACATGCGTTTGCATACGTTATTTGCTGTAAAAGCAGGATCCGTATTTCCGCTAAAATAACGTTCAGTACGGATGTTAAATAAACTTAGTGTGAAACCAGCCTAAGAGAGACGGCGTCCGGTGTCATCCCCATTGGAAGGATTCTGACAAGCCCTGGAAAGGAGTGATCCCCAGACTGCACCCTGAGGCTACAGAATTAAAGTGCTTGACAGGTGACTCTGGCATTGGCTGATAGCTGCCAAACTTTGTTTTTTTTTTGCAATAAGTACTTATTTTTGGCGCCAAAGTTTTATTTTTATTTTTCTGGACTTGCTGCAGCCCACGCGGAAACATACCGGTGTAAAGTTACATTGGAGTTTAATGGTACCATAGGTTGTGAGATACCCGGGTATCCCTGTGATAAGTGTATAGTCATCGTTCATTTAGTGTATTGTATTATTATCTGTGATAAGTTATACTCAGTGCGCCATCTCAGAGGTTCCATCAGGCCACCCTCACCTAATTTACATCGTCTTTCCAGTTTGATAAGTTTAACGTGTAGGTAAATTTGTTCCGGGTCCCAAATGTGATTTACATATACTGGGATCTCTGAGATCGGTGCATTGATTTTCGGCTAGCGCTTAGTGTGTGAAAATTATTAATGGTAATGTTTTTAAGGGGATTTTGAGCTTATTATATTCTACATTTCACCGTAATTTGATCCCCATTTCAGTAAAATACTGTTGTTCATTTCTGCCTCAGTCTCGGTCTGTGACTCACTGGATCTTAATAGGACCTCTGGTCATTACAGTAGCATGCAGGGACACGGCCGCGGCGTTGAGTCAGAGCGTGTCCCTGCAGGAAAGCAAGGAGTGCAGGGACACAGCGTTACAGCATTACAACATGTCTTACCATCTAATGCTGGTTATAGATTCTCCTGTCTATGCTGACCATTTTAGAAGGTGCTTGTCTCTGGAAGAAGCTGAGGAATAATGACTACTGCAGCTGTGATGTTTGAGGGGTGGGGGTCCCATATACGGAGTGTAGGGTACAGACTCGGGAGAAGAGACACCTCCTGCAACTCGCCCATCTCCCTTTCGCCAGGGCCTTCCTTCTAGAACATTCCCGTGGTTACCCTTGTGTTGCGCTGCACATTGAGTGTCTGTAGACTCTTGTGTGACACCACCTTTTGTGTTTGATAACAGACAGCAGTGCAATGCAAAGAACTGTCCCCAAGCTAATTTTCTGCTAAGCTCCGTGATTGACTGCAGCAATATCGAAGTGACTTTACCACTGCAGCCAAATGACAAAGATCGGTGAATTTGCGTAGATACTGCGCTGGAACGTTGCAGGAAAAATTAAATACTTTTGTCCTTTTTCGGATATGTACAGTTTGTTGTAAAAGTTTTCTATATGGGGCACAAACCCCTTTACTGACTTAGAGCAAGGGGTTATGTACTTTAATAGTCAAGAATAAATATATTAGTGAGTGGGTGTATGGTCAATGTTGCAGATTGCAAAAAGCAAGGTTCCATATATCATGTTTCGAAATCAAAGTTATGATTTGTTATTTATATGGCAACAGTTTATTCCTTATTTATGTGGCACTTTAGTTACAGCCGGTGCCTTTTATGCTGTTGTGTGTAAATATCCGATATCTGCTGTGCTTACGGTCCCTGAATGAGAATTGTATTTCCGATAAATCAGTTCCTAGGACACGTAATTCCTGATGGGACAGGACAGGTCGCGGGGCCCGGCCGCCTCGTGTGCGGTCAGATGTCATCATTTGCTGCCGCTATAAATACGATTAGTCATGATTAGCGCTGTTTTGTCAATACGGCTTGTGTGTACTGTGCACTGATGTGGACTCGCTATAATAATATCTTTGTATTATGGGAACTTTAGCAGTGACGTTTCCCCAGAAGTCATCTAAAATAAGAAGCCGTAATCCGGAGCGCGGTGCACAGCCCTGTAATGTTATCCTATATAGAAGTGTTTGTAGGTTGCTCCCAGTTCTTGCATACAAGGCAATGGAGACTGAAGAAGTGAAATTGCTAAGGCCGTGTTCACACAATGTGTTTGCTGCATTTTTTTTTTTTTTTTTTTTTTTTTTTTTAATGCAAATTAAAAGCTGCTTTTTCCAGTAGCGGCAAAAGCGATGAGATATTAAGATGCTGATTTACTGTCCGGTGCTATTGCCAAAGTGTAGGGGCTGTGGTGAGAACGGGGGAGAATGGCAATTCCTCTTCTTACATCTGTTTTGCAGCTTATTTGGAAACATCAAGGTTCTGCATTCACAGACCTGTATCTAAACCGCCCGTGTGCTCGGATTATCAGCGTCCTGTAGTCTTTATATGTGAAACACTGGTTGTTATTACTATAAGGAAATAAATCTGCATTGAACATGAAACGATGTGTAAAAACTGGGCAAAGGCTTTACACCAGGGAGAAGAGTCTGTGGGGGGCAGAGGAGGGGAGAAGAGTCTGTGGGGGGCAGAGGAGGGGAGAAGAGTCTGTGTGGGGGGCAGAGGAGGGGAGAAGAGTCTGTGGGGGGCAGAGGAGGGGAGAAGAGTCTGTGGGGGGCAGAGGAGGGGAGAAGAGTCTGTGTGGGGGGCAGAGGAGGGGAGAAGAGTCTGTGGGGGGCAGAGCAGGGGAGAAGAGTCTGTGGGGGGCAGAGCAGGGGAGAAGAGGAGTCTGTGGGGGGCAGAGGAGGGGAGAAGAGGAGTCTGTGGGGGGCAGAGGAGGGGAGAAGAGGAGTCTGTGGGGGGCAGAGGAGGGGAGAAGAGGAGTCTGTGGGGGGCAGAGGGGGGGAGAAGAGGAGTCTGTGGGGGGCAGAGCAGGGGAGAAGAGGAGTCTGTGGGGGGCAGAGGAGGGGAGAAGAGGAGTCTGTGGGGGGCAGAGCAGGGGAGAAGAGTCTGTGGGGGCAGAAGATGAAGAGTCTGTGGGCGCAGAGCAGGGGAGTCTTTGCTCGGATACATAACTATGTGGTGACATAATATCTGATTTGACCTTTTGCAAACTTTAAAATTTAGCCAGATGATAGGAAATGCCAGACAATAAATGAACCTAATGGTCCCCTAATTAAATATTTATCTTTTTAATTTGTCATTACATTTTTTGCAGAAAAAGAGTTTGGCTACTTTATAGCATACCGAGCTCTATTGGAAAAATGATCTTGAAGTGCAGATGTCTTCATCATCTTCATCTTCCATCTCCGAAGATGGACGGTGCTAGATGTTAAACAAACACGCCAATATGGTGTAGATCTGATGGATGCTTGGATGGATGTCCTCTGTTGGCCGTCTGTTATCAGTATGTTAAAAATGTATACAATTAACGTCTGTAGTTTTGTGGATCTGACAGATCACTTTTGAGGGGGGCCATCAGTCACCCATAGACTGGTATGTTATGTAACTGTATATAATTCATGAAATTGTGGTTTATTATTGTATGGCTATGACATAGTCTTGAGGGGTGACATTCATCATCACCACCCACACAGAAGTATGTTGAAAAAATAAATAAAAAGTTATATATATATATATATATATATATATATGTATGTATATATATGTGTGTATATATATATATATATATATATATATATATATATATATATATATATATATATATGTGTATATATATATATATATATATATATATATATATATATATATATATATATATATATATATATATATATATATATATATATATATATATATATATATATATATATATATATATATATATATATATATATATATATATATATATATATATATAAATTATATATATATATTTAAATAAATCTGACTGACTTTATCAAGCATCATGAGACCCTTGGATTAATTTGGCACGTCTTAAGACTGTCTGTTCTTAGTTTCCACCTTCTAGAACTTGGACAGTTTGGATACATATACCCTATTGCGCCTTTTCCATGATTGGACATTCCCCAATGACGCTGTTAGACATGTATTTACACTAGGAAAAATCATTATAGTTTATTCTGTTTTTAGTTCCACCAACCAAAGGAGAAAATCCATTCTCCATACAGAGTGTTCCATTTTCACCCATGCAGCAGTGCTGATTTGTAAAAATGGTGCGCATTTTTTTTTTTTTCTTTCTCCACACTAATGAACCCACTGTCATAGGCTCACACATCTGTACATGGACTATGGAGAAGAAAAAAAAAAAATCATCTGCCCCTGTAATTTTGCCACCTTAGGTCTAGGCCTTCTGTTAAAGCAGGTTTCTGTCTAGAATTACCTTGTTTTCATGCAATATCTGATTTATTTGCCACTCTTCCCATGTAGTGAACTAGCACTCCTTTGTGTGCATAGTTTGCTAGGATGCTTTTTTTTTTGTGACATATTATACAATGCTTTTATTACTTGGGTCAATATAGGAGAGGAAATGGTTGTTTAATGCTTTGTCACAACAGGCTAGGGAAATAAAGTAACGTGAGGCCGGCTCGCACTCGTGCACAAGAATTCTCGTCCTCATATTTTGTAGGATGGGAAATGGTAAAAAATAAAACCGAAGATATTTGTTTCTGTGACTATTGGCCGACTGAACGCAGCCATTCCCACTTTGTCATTGTCCGCTGTTGCTGTCCAAATAAACCATTAGCTGTAACTAGGCCCGATCCTAATGACCAAAATCTGTTTATTTAAAGGAAAAAAATCTGACATTTTTATTAGTGTGGTTTAAACATAGGGGTATAATTTATATATCTGACTCACGGAGCCAAAACATAAGGCACCTCCAGAGAGGACAGAGAAAAGGAAAAATGATCCTAAACTACGGCACGGAAAACAAAGGAGTCACCGACTGTAACTGCAGCTGTAGGGGTTGAAATTTTTTTCCAAATACAGAAGTATAGCGGCATTATTAGTATGAGCATTGCTTTCTGTATTGTTGCTCAATAATAATATGGCAATAATAATCCAATTATCCTGGTATAATCATGTTGTTTGGTAACTGAACAACTATTTTTGATTTATAGATTCAGCTTATAAAATTGAGGTACCGGGCCCAAAATCGGTCAATTTGAGGTGTGCCCATCAACCACGACAAAGACTTGAGTATGTTCCTACCAACAAAGACAGGACTTGTTGTGACTGGTGGGCACACTTCAATTGGCAAATTTTGTGCCTAGTATGTGTATAAATCAGTAATGCACTATTACATTTCATTAATTCAATATTTACAGACATCTTAGCTGTCACAGGAGTGATGAGTAACTGACCAGGGGCACTTAGACTGGCCCTCAGACTGGAGACCCTGCGCTGTCCCCTATCCCAGAGGTATGCTTGATGGTACCGAGGTCTGGACCACCAGCATGACCCTAACTCCTGTCTGCACCCTGGTCTATCACCCCCTCTTTCCCATCCCTGGGGAGGGCCGGGATCAAAGTAACAAACCGCACAAGTAACGCAGACAGGGGAGAACCAAAATACAAACACACTGCAATCAGACACAGGAGAAAGACAGCAAGTGCACAGGAAGAAATAAGATACAGGGAGGAAATAAACAGACAACAGGGATATTTATACACCACACAGCGTATCATACAACCGACCACCAGAAACTGGATCACAAGCTAAAGACCGGTATCGCTGGAGCAATGGTGAAGCTGTAATCGGCAACGAAGAACCGGATCCAGCACCTTATAAAGGGTGGAGGTGGCTGTGAGTGGTCATCAGCAACCTGAGCTCCTTGCAGCAGGTCACACGCCTGCAGAGATTAACTCCTGCTGTACTGATAAGCAGTGAACAAGAAACGGCCAATGCCCGACTGTGGCTGAATAACTAGGAGACAAATGGTTGCCTTTCACACTGCCATGTGAACAAAATCGACACAGGGCAGAACACCGCATGACATTAGCGCTTAGAGCACTGAGGCTGCAAAAATCTTTGTTATCTGGTATTTTTTTTTTTTTTTTGCTTAGAGCAGTGGTTCCCAAACTCCCGTTGTCACAGCCCCCAATAGGTCATGTTTTCAGGATTTCCTTAGTATTGCACAGGTGATGCCATGATAATGATTCCATCACCTGTTCATTACTACGGAAATCCTGAAAACATGATCTGCCGGGGGCGGTGAGGACTTCAGTTTGGAAAACGCTGGCGAAGAGCCTAGGTTCCTAATCATTGCTACATGTATCCAAGCAAGTCAAGTCAAATCCAGTAAGCTTTATTGACGGAATCAAATACACATTAGTGTTGCCAAAGCAAGTGTACGCTGAGGACTGGGACTGTGGGAATGATGGGTAGGGACTGTAGGAAGGTTGGATGGGGCCACATCCAGGCTGGGGACTGTAGGAAGGATGAATGGGGGCACATCCAGGGTGGGGACTGTAGGAAGGATGAATGGGGGCACATCCAGGGTGGGGACTGTAGGAAGGATGAATGGGGGCACATCCAGGGTGGGGACTGTAGGAAGGATGAATCGGGGCACATCCAGGGTGGGGACTGTAGGAAGGATGAATGGGGACACATCCAGGGTGGGGACTGTAGGAAGGATGAATGGGGGCACATCCAGGGTGGGGACTGTAGGAAGGATGAATGGGGGCACATCCAGGGTGGGGACTGTAGGAAGGATGAATGGGGACACATCCAGGGTGGGGACTGTAGGAAGGATGAATGGGGGCACATCCAGGGTGGGGACTGTAGGAAGGATGGATGGGGGCACATCCAGGCTGGGGACTGTAGGAAGGATGAATGGGGGCACATCCAGGCTGGGGACTGTAGGAAGGATGAATGGGGGCACATCCAGGGTGGGGACTGTAGGAAGGATGAATGGGGGCACATCCAAGGTGGGGACTGTAGGAAGGATGGACGGGGCCACATCCTGGCTGGGGACTGTAGGAAGGATGGACGGGGCCACATCCAGGCTGGGGACTGTAGGAAGGATGGACGGGGCCACATCCAGGCTGGGGACTGTAGGAAGGATGGACGGGGCCACATCCAGGCTGGGGACTGTAGGAAGGATGGACGGGGCCACATCCAGGCTGGGGACTGTAGGAAGGATGGACGGGGCCACATCCAGGCTGGGGACTGTAGGAAGGATGGACGGGGCCACATCCAGGCTGGGGACTGTAGGAAGGATGGACGGGGCCACATCCTGGCTGGGGACTGTAGGAAGGATGGATGGGGCCACATCCAGGCTGGGGACTGTAGGAAGGATGGACGGGGCCACATCCAGGCTGGGGACTGTGTAGGAAGGATGGATGGGGACACATGCCGCACTGTCTATTGTCTTTTTGGGGTCCTTGCTTTGTCCTCTAGCTATACATATGTTATCCTTAATTTGAGTAGAGTATATGTGGTGTAAAAATATTGAACTTTAGGACTAAACTATTTTACATATAGGTGATCTCTTATGAAGACGTAAATTATTTTGCGGCAATGCATCTATGAATGCAGATTCCAGGCCGCTTTGCTGATCCAGGACTTTGATATTGATGGGTCATTATTTTCGGATTGGCTCCAGCATCCGGCACGCCCACCAATCAGCCGTTACCAGCACTCGCCAGACCATTGTATAGTGCTGGAATGCTACAGCTCCAAACGCTGTGCAGTGGCTGTTCTGGGGTACTGCAGCTCAGCTCCCATTCACTTTAGTGGCATAAGTGATATTTAATTTATTTTGTAAGATCACGGCTCATGCATATTTTTTTTATTAATATTTCTTTAACACCCTAGCAATGTCCCAGGTCTTGTCCATGAGGCCTAATAACACGTCCCCACGGATGTAATTCTCTCGCATGTTGTGTAAGACGTATTCACAGCTCATCATTCTTATCGGCTCCATCCTGCCCGGACTGCCGAGGATTAATGCTTCTGGCTCCAGGGAATGATTATTTTATCATATGTTCTGAATAAACCTGAAAAACCATTAATAGCTGCACATACCTACATGGCTCACATTACATTTTTCTTTGTGATTGTCAAGATTACAGCAATTACTCTGGACATTCCCGGGAGTAGGTGGGTGAGATCTGCAAACTCCACGTTGTAGCCGGGACATTAAATGCAAACTCCATTATACTTTGTGCTTCTCCAGCCAGAAAAGTGCAACCATAAATGGCGGAAAGTGATCCGCTGCCGACAAACGTATTGGGAGGACAGAAGGTTTTCCCTTTCAGTTTTGAATAGTTCTAGTCAAGAGTCACTATTACTATACGAGTCGCGAGTCACTATCGGCTACGGATTAATGCGAGATGAAGGAGGGTGCACCGGGACGCTCGGGCGCCGCACTCTTTCGCCAAGGAGACTCTGTGCAGATGTGACTTTGAATGAGGTGCATGACACTTACTGGTTTCTCGAGGCCGGTGGCAGTACTCGTAGACCGTAATACACGAGACACCAGAGCTCACTTAGCCAACCAGAAAGTTCACTTTATTCTTCACACTGTTACAACAAAAATGGCCGTCCTTTCCTTCCTTCCTTTGTATGATGTTCTACCTCTTGACCTGTCCCCCGCGATCTTGTCCTCAAGCTCCGGAGTGTATGCCTCCTTCCCCCTAACTCCTTTCACCTTTTGCCCACCACCAGTGGCTCTCTAGACAGACAACTCTATAAGCCCATGGGTTGAGCCATAGGCTCTGGACCTCTCGAGGTTACCTCGGGGTTCCTTCATGGCCCCACAGAGTCCACGTCTTCTCACACTTGAACCCAATTCTTCGCTGGTCCCTCCCATCTTGTTTTCCTGCCTTCCCGAACCCTATTCTTCACTTGTCCCTTCCCTCTTGTCTTCCTCCCTGCCCGCCATCGGCCAGTCCTCCTTTCCACTGCCTAAACCCTATGTTGTCCAACATCTAATCCACAAATGACTTGTCGCTATATGGCAGCCGTTGGTACAAAAACATACATCTTTATAATATTCAACAATCTATAAAAAATGCGAAATATTCATTTTGGGGTGCAGCCCCCCCTACTACACACAGGAATGCTTTTCTACATGAAAAAGTATAACTTTCAAAAATTCAATTCAAGAAGAGACCTTGTGCAAGAATTCCTCCTCCTTCGGTGGAGAGGTTACTGCCGTCGATATCTGATTTTGTGGCGAGATCTTACTGAATTCCTGTTTTGGATTCCTTTTTTTTTTTGCCAAAAGTGTTCTACCTTGCCTCCATTTACGAAAATGCACTGGTGGACTGTTGAGTCTGCGAGGCTTGGACTTTAGCACACAAAATCATATTGTTCCTTTTTGTGACCCGCAATGTAATTGTGTCCCCATACGGTCATAGTGCTACCCTCTATTGCAATCTACACAGTAATGTCCTCTTTTGTGCTGCTATATTACGTCCTACCAGTATCTGACGCAAAGAGCCCCTGTGCAAGAACATTCGCGCACTTTCTAGCCTCATCGTATTGCACAATTCTACCCCTCTTGGGCCCCTGTACGACTGTATAGGTTGCTCTAATGGTATGTCTACCCTTGTCGCCTACAGAGGTTGTCCACTATTTTACATTGACGGCTTATCCATAGGATAATTAATGTTGGATCAGCTGGGGTCCAACACCCCGCACCCCACGGATTAGCTGTTCTCTGTGGTGGCAGCAGGCAGCCAAAAGTGTTCAGTTCCGGAGCTGCCCTATCGGCTGACATTGGCTGGGTACTGCACATTGCCTCCTATTGATTGAACTGATGTGCAGAACCAAAAGATGGGGCAGCTCCTGAACGGAGCGTTTCTGGCTGCCGGCACAGAGAACAGCTGATTGGCAGAGGTGCGGGTGTTGGACCCCAGTCGATCAGACATTGATGATCTATCCTGGTATACAAAGCGGTTTCATGAACCCCCCCCCTTTTTTTTTTTTTTTTTAGACCTGGTAAACTTTAACAAATTTTTGTGCCTTTTGTTGTATGTCCTGTTTGTGTTCATTAGTCACTACTACTTTCCAGGTTACGTCTGGACAGACTCGCTGAGTAGCAGAAATGTCAGGATTGCTAATGGTTGTGATAATATCCAGGAGGGACCTGCTGGACATGGCTGTTTGGTCCAGTAATACACTCCAGTGTCTCAGGGACCCCGTGCAGGAGGTGATCTCACTGGCCAGGAATTCGGTAATATACAAGGTATGCCAGGGGGGCTCGCAGGGCCTATTGTCCTGCATAATCGCTTTGTTTATATCCCGGCTGAATATCGCGCTCCTGCAATGTGCAAGGACTCAGGAAATGGGTTTCTGAAGAGCAGAGGAGTTTTGTTGTAGTTCGGGAGGGCTGTGAAGCTTACAGGTGGATTATGCAGGAAGGGATGCATTACGAGGGCAGGATGTGTAGAGCTGCACGTGCGCCATAGCCCGAAACAGACTGGAATTTTTAGTTTTTTAATCCTTCATCCATTCTTTTATACAGCAAACGGTAACGTGACTAGAGTCCGATGGGCCCTGGTGCAAAATTTGGACCTTCCCCGTGTGTTGGTCCGTTGTATGTCCCCCATCCTTGGCCCAGTCCTGGTATATGTCCCCTGTTGTGCAAACCAAAAAAAATCCATTCTTCTCAACCCCCCCCCCCCCTCCCATGTTGAGTGGTGCCCCTTTCTGTGGCCGGCATATGACATCAGCGTGCCTGCTATGGCAACACATGACCTCACGATCATGCAACGCCAATGCCTAGCATGCCGAGGACAGCTGTTGGCATATATTGCGGTGCAGGGGCTCGACGGATCTCAGCACCACAATACTTTTCAGATGCATATACTTCCTTGATTGCACATCCGGCTGAAGTTAACACTAGGGTTCAGTGGGCCCCACTCCAGCACGGGCCTGGTTACGGTCACGCTGTCTGCAACCGCAATCGTTACACACCTGACTGCAATTCTTCTTGAGACTGCGTCTTTCTGCACCTTACGTTGTTGCCAATGTTTAATTTCCACTTGATTTGGGAAGTTTCATAGATGACTATGTTGCCCTAATAGGAGATGGAGTTGAATGAAGATTTACAGGCCCATAGGTCGGGCATTCATACTGGTACTCTATGGCATCCGGACCAGGATCCGGTGAATATCCTTGGCTAGCACTCAAAGACTGCCACCTCTGTTTGATTAAGAGCCCCATGACCTCTTGTTGACTCGAGAGGCTTAGTGGCTACACCTCACATGACGTCATGACATGACAGGGGCCTATGAAGACGTCCTGTGAAGCCTAGCCAGTAGACCCCACAAGATGTCTGGACCTTCCTGAGGATTGGTTATCAGAAGAGATGCCCGGCATACTAGTGCCGGCTGAGGACGTTGGCACTACCCTGATCTGGCTGCCATACATCACGCACATTGATGCTGCTGTCCGAGGTGCTTTTAAAGGGATATTTCAGCAAAGTATTACCCAACAATTTGTAGTGTTACCCACACCAAGTTAACACCTATCTAGAACATGGGTAATATTTTGCCGAAAACTGGTTTCCTTTTAAAATGCTTGTGAAGGATCAGAAAAATGTGACTTTCTTTAAAAAATGGCGTTGTCTGGTATTGAATATCATCATCAATGGAAGCCACTAAAGGGCCCATTACACGCTACGATATATCTGACGAGATGTCGGCGGGGTCACGTCGTTGGTGACGCACATCCGGCATCGTTTGATATATCGTAGCGTGTGACCGCTACGTGCGACTGTGAACGAGCAAAAATACTCACCTTATCGGTGCTCGTTGACCCGTCGCTCATTTTCAAAATATCGGTCAATTTCCTGGACGCAGGTTGTTCGTCGTTCCCGGGGCAGCACACATCGCTCCGTGTGACACCCCGGGAACGATGAACAACACCGTACCTGCGTCCCACCGGCAATACGGAAGGAAGGAGGTGGGCGGGATGTTTACGTCCCGCTCATCTCCGCCCCTCCGCTTCTACTGGTCGGCCGCTGAGTGACATCGCTGTGACACCGAACGTCCCTCCCCCTTCAGGAAGTGGATGTTCGCCGCCGACAGCGAGGTCGTTTGGATGGTAAGTGCGTGTGACTGGGGTTACTGACTTTGTGCGACACGGGCAACTAATTGCCCGTGTTGCACAAACGATGGGGGCGGGTGCGATCGCACAATAAATCGACGCGTGTAACGGGCCCTTAAGACTAAACTGTAATATCACACACAACCTGTGGAATGAGGTGGCGCTGTTTTTAGAAGAAAGCTGCAATTCCTGGGTAACAGTTTATTGATAGGCGTCTTCCCATGGTGGCAAATTATTCTCTATCCGAGCTCTGTGATGTCCGTATGTCCTATGGCTAGGAGATTTTTATTTTTAATTTCATTAAAACCAATGCAGATTCTTTTTCATGGTGAGCCTTGAATATTCCATTTTCGGTAGAGTTCACTTTGTGGTATTCAGAAGGATTAAATGTTTTTTGTTTTTTTTTTTTTTACAGGTATATGTAAAAAAAATTTTATGTGACAGATTATACCAATTTCTAAAATCACACTTTATTAGAATAATTTCTTTAAAATCACAAACTCAACAAAAACTACATATAAAATACCTAAACACCATGTAGTGGCTGTCAAGTGTCAATATTCCCAGAAAATGTCAAAAAAAAATCAGAAAAAATTAATGATTTTTTTTTTTTTCTGATTTTTTTTATTTTTTTTTTGACTATTTTCTGGGAATATTGACACTTGACAGCCACTACATGGTGTTTAGGTATTTTATATGTAGTTTTTGTTGAGTTTGTGATTTTAAAGAAATTATTCTAATAAAGTGTGATTTTAGAAATGGGTATAATCGGTCTCTAAAAAAAGAGTTCACTTTGTACATTTTTTTCTTTTTTTATTTTTTATTTTTTACAAACCAGGATCCTGCGCTCAGTGGAAACGGCTCCGGCTCATGAGCAGTCATCTGAGTATATTTACACGTGCCGGTGACGACCTGCGCAGTCCTGCACCAGCATAGGAATGTACAGGCATTATTATATTCTTAAAAATTAAAAAGTTATTTTTTAATTCTTATGATTTGCAAAATTTCTCTTCACTTCATATTAATGTCCATGTATATCTCCCCGGACGGACGGACGGCATTCATATACCTGTGTCACTGCTGCAGTATTTGATACAATTGCAACTTGTGAAAGGTTACTTTTGAATCATGTATTTTGGTTTTAATAATTGTAAATATTCAAAAAGTAATTTGTTATTTTTTTTTTTTATTTTATTTTAAATTTTACATTTATTTTAGAGACTTGAGATGATTTTTAGCTGTTCCAGGGAACCTTTTATATTCCGCTGATACGGCGCGTTGCTGGTTTTGCTCGGTGCCTCTACTCGCGCCACAATCGTCATATATTCCTCCTCCTTCATTTGGATCACATGTCCTACGTCCTCCCCAGAGCGCCCCAATATTGCTCCTATGCAGGCGTACTATGCTCTGCCCCGCGTCATTTAGTTACATACATATATATATATATATATATATATATATATATGTATATGTGTGTGTGTGTATATGTGTGTGTGTGTGTGTGTGTGTGTGTGTGTGTGTGTGTGTGTGTGTGTGTATATATGTATATGTGTATGTGTGTATATATGTGTATGTATGTGTATATATGTGTGTATGTATATATATCATATACACACACACACACACACACACACACACACACACACACACACACACACACACACACACACACATATATATATATATATATATATATATATATATATATATATATATATATATATATATATATATATATATATATCCATATATATATATATATCTCCATATATATATATATATATCCATATATATATATATATATATATCCATATATATATATATCCATATATATATATATCCATATATATATATATATATATATATATATATATATATATATATCCATATATATATATCCATATATATATATATATATATATATATATCCATATATATATATATATCTCCATATATATATATATATATATATCCATATATATATATATATATATATCCATATATATATATATCCATATATATATATATCCATATATATATATATATATATATATATATATATATATATATCCATATATATATATCCATATATATATATATATATATATATATATCCATATATATATATATATATCCATATATCCATATATATATATATATATATATCCATATATATATATATATATATATATATATATATCCATATATATATATATATATATATATCCATATATATATATATATATATATATATATATATATATATATATATATATATATATATATATATATATATATATATATATATATATATATATATATATATATATATATATATATATATCCATATATCCATATATATATATCCATATATCCATATATCCATATATATATATCCATATATCCATATATCCATATATATATATATATATATATATATATATATCCATATATCCATATATATATATATATATATATATATATATATATCCATATATCCATATATATATATATATATATATATATATATATATATATATATCCATATATATATATATATATATATATATATATATATATATATCCATATATATATATATATATATATATATATATATATATCCATATATATATATCCATATATATATATATCCATATATATATATATCCATATATATATATATCCATATATATATATATCCATATATATATATATATATATATATATATATATATATATATATATCTATATATATATCTATCTATGTGTATGTATAAATTCTCTATTTAAATTTTTAAAGTCATAACAAGGTATAGGACAAAAGAGAAAAGGAATGGCATCTTAACAAATCTTTTTACAAGTTATGACCCGCATCATTTTTTTTTATATATTGTCTTGTAGGCAAAAAATGCTGGGCTGCAAAAAAATAAGTGACTTTATTAGTATTTTTTTTTTTTTTTCTTTGTCTCCCCCCCCCCCCCCCCCTTCCTTTTTCCCCTTCCCCGGACTAAAAATGTGAAAGAAAAAAATGGTTTATTAGAAATTATTTTACAACCAAAATTTTTTTTTTTTCTGGAAATTTTTTTTTTTTTTTTTTTTTTTTTGTTCTCTGCAAGCCTCAATTGCAATCTCCAATGGGGACAGGGACTAATGTAAGTGACCATCTCCATACAACCCTTCAAAAAATATTGGCGTCATAGAAGTAACAAAAAAAATAAAATAAAAAATCCTCTTTAGCATACAAAATGATAGTTTTGAGTTAAATATGTAATAAAGGAGTTAATATTTTTTGCTGGCGGTGATGAATCATGTGCAGCTTCATGGACCGTGTAGCTGGCCACTTGTCAGTCACCGGTCATCTGCCGGTGTCGGGTTCAGATGGATGACTGTATAGATTAGAAGCTATAACAATGCTCTCGGGAAGGGCGGACATCATTCCACTGGTATTTGTCATTTGATCTTCTCACTCCGGGTAATGGAGTATTGTCCAGCGGACAGGAGGTTTATTGATTTTGCATTTGGTTGTGGGTGTTTGCGGCTCCACAGGTCGGCGCGTTCTCACTCATTGGCACAGAACAATTAAACACTTAACCAGTGGCCGATCGGAGTTCTTCTAGCTGCCAATGACGCGGTACCAGTCACATCATGTAGAGCCGGGCTCTTGGGGTGCGTGCCCACGATCAGGGTTTGCAGCGTTTTGGGTGCGGAGTGTTTTTTGCTTTGTCCAAAAGGCTGAGTTGTACAGTACAAGCACAGTGGATGGGATTTATAGAAATCCTCTGCCCACTGTGCATGTGTGACGCCCCTGAACTAGTCAGGGTACTGCACCCCCTTTATCTTTGGTGCAGGACTCAACCCTCATGGTTCTGGGATCCTAACTTTTGGCATTGCTCCATCAGCGTGCAAATCCTAGTCACACCTAACACCACACCCTGTCAGGCACACCAGTGGGTGGTCTAGCTGGAACAGGGCCACCCGCCTAGGGGTCAGGCAGACTGGTGGGAGGGGCAGAGTGAGTTCTGGAGTAGCTCCCAAAGAGGTGAGGAGCTGAGTGGTAGCCCTCAGACAGTCAGGAGCTAGGGGGAGTCGGAGCTCCCTGGGAGAAGTTGGCTAGGTCGCAGACTGTGGTCTGGGACCAGAGGAGTCTGAGACCCGGTTGCAGGTTATTGGAGAAAGGTGCCAGGCTTAGTTTACGGGAACGGTCGGCATCGGAGTACCTAGTAACCGAACCGGTTGCGAACACGGTGGGGTACTGGACCCTAGATCAGGGAGTAGCTTCACGCAACCTGATAATTAACCTCAATCCAAACAAATAGCCACATGGTCATGAATAGAGGTCTCATATGGGTCACACCGGATAGGTCATGATGAAAACCTCCCAGTGTGGCCACCGAGACAGCACACTCCAAAAGATATGCGAAAAACAAGAGCACTAGGAGTACAGATGCAATTAGTATAAATTTATTAAGTATTTTTATATAAATGTCAAGTAAAAAGGTAATAGGATATATACAAGCATAGGTTTCAGGGAATAGAAATCTGGGTCCCACTGACCACAATGAGGAACACAGTAACAGGCAAGGACAAAGCTAATACCCCCCCTCAAACAGGGGGGTATTATATTCCATAGTCCCGAGGACATTAGGGCAAAATCTAAAAATTAAGACTGGGGATTAAGAAATCAAGGATCAAGAAAGGAGGGGCGGCGGAAGGATCGAGGGGTTCAAGAGGGAATAGTGTAGCCTATAAGAAAGGGGCATAGCTGATAGACTCATTTAGACCGGCCGGAGTTTTTGGTAAGCGATTAGCTATACATGACATGGGCTCTAATTACTCTGCCATTTTACCATCTCGTATGTAGCCCTGTTTCCACATACATTATATGAGCTCAAACTACACTGTCACTCCCCTTCTTTTCATGCCTTTTGCATTTGTCCAGTACTTGGTTTTCCCTCATATCACATTTAAATGCCCACTTGGGCATTACTTGCTGTTCAGTTATATATACACATGTGATTGAGTTTATGGATGTCATTTACTTGTATTGGTGGTAACCTAACCCTTTAACTTGGTTACCTTGAACCATCATAGTGAATAAGTGTATGATTTGAGCCTAAGCTTTGTCCTTGCCTGTTACTGTGTTCCTCATTGTGGTCAGTGGGACCCAGATTTCTATTCGCTGAAACCTATGCTTGTATATATCCTATTACCTTTTTACTTGACATTTTACATAAAAATACTTAATAAATTTATACTAATTGCATCTGTACTCCTAGTGCTCTTGTTTTTCTGATAATTAACCTGTGGAGGATAGTATCTTTATAAACTTTCCCAAATAGCTCAGAGATCGAAGGCACCAAGACAACGAGGGGGAATAGGGTTTTCCAGCTTATGCGGCCCACTGAAATCCCAAGTGTCAGCCATCGAGAGCACAGCTTCACTACCTAATGGTGGGGAGCAGGACCCCGACAGCTTCAAGTATAGCGGTCACAACGAACACTAAAATTCACTGCATGGAGGCAAGGTACAGACAAACAGCAATACCAAAGGGAGCGGACTCCCGGACGGGCTCCCCTGAAGTGGCGGCGGCACCTAGAGACTTGGTTTACCTTTTGTGTCAGTGTCTGCTTTGCGGTTGCATAACTACCAACACCGCCTGAGTGAGTACGCTGTCCTCCCCTGCTTCCATCCTGCACCACGCTCCCCTACACCTCCATCATCCAGAGTCCTGGGGCCTCCGCTACCCGTGGAGGGAACGTCATCTGGCTGCCCCACTCCATCTACCCGGGGTACTCCCATCGGCAGCGCCAATACTCCCCTTACCGCGAGCCATGGGTGGCGTCACAAACTCTTATCCCCTGTAAATACCTAAATACCCCCTTTGTGGCCGCGAGCCCCCGGGTCCGAAGACCCTCGAGCAACAGCAACCCCCGGATCCGAGCGGTTCAACTGCTGCGGGGGCAGCACACATGCGCAGTCCGCAGCAAACACTGACTTGCGGTGTGGGTTTTCAAGCCATAGCATGTCAACTCTTTGCTGTGAAGTTGCAAGCGCCCTTTGTAGGGAGAACAGAACCAAGAGACCGCAGCGCACTGAACCCTGATCGTGGGTATGGGCCGCTGTGGTCTCCTGCAGAGCAGTCTCGTGGCCCCATAGGTCCAGGACGCAGCGGATGCTGATCGTCGGCCGGTACCCTTACAGGGCACATACAGTACCTATAATAAAGGTGCAATGTAGAGCTGGAAAAATCCTTGGAAGTCACTGAATGAAGATATTTGCTGCTGGAGCCTTGACGATGTTCACACAGGGCATAATTTACTGCGTTTTTGGTGCATTTTTGAGTTCACATAGATGCACCTAAATGCATGCATTTCATGAGATTTCTATTTTGCTGTCCACACTGGGCATCTTTTGGCTGCATCTGGGCTGCGTTTTTGAAGATGCAGCATGTCAATTCTTTTTCCGTTTTTCCAGTGTTTTTGAGCCCTTCCAGTCAATAGATCTGACTTAAAAGAATGCATTGGGCAAACAAATTTTAGAAGACGCTTAAGTTCCTTCTTGACAAAATCTGAAATCTTCTTAATGATAGAGAGACATCATCTATGCCTAGAGGAGAAAAGGCTTCTCTATTATCAGGGGAAGGATTATTTACTGTAAGAGCAGTGCAATTGCAGAATTCTCTGCCGCAACATCTTGTAATGGTTGATTCATTCATCAAATTTTAGAAGACGCGCAATTCCCTTCTTGACAAAATGTAATATTACAGGTTATAAGTAATAAATCTCGACATAACTTGTTTCATTTTTGTATATATCGTGAACGTTACAAAGAGATTTGGCCAATTCTCTGCAGCTCGGATTCACCGCTCATCCGAAACGCATTGGGTGACTATGAAGAATGTAATGTCTAAACTCTCCTAAATTTATGGATCGGCCTTAAATTATTGCTCCAGCTTTATAGATTTATTCTTCCTAGGAGACTTTTAATAAATTTTTATACTAGGTTTTAAAAAATGATCCAAATTTCCCATTTAGCAAATGATGCACAAATACCGATGACCTCATGACACGTATTCTCCACGCTTCCTCCATTAAATGGGTTCCCTCTGGAACAAGCCTTTAAGAATTTTGGCAATCGCAAAGACTTGATGGGTTTCTGCCAGATTTTATTTTTTTGTTCTAAAGCTACAAACACTATAAATATATATTGTGCACTTTTTTTTTTTAAAGAGCTTTAAATCTAAGGACCTGGAAAGTCGTAACTTGAAGGATTACTCCACGTGGAGACGGCTTTCGGATGACTTGTGTGGAGCGCGCACTCATTGCTGAATGGGTCTTTTAGGGATATGTTCTCATATACATTGGACATTGATGCTTTGGTCCTTTCTCACTAAATCTCGGAATTGAAAATCTTTTTTTTTTTTTCCAATTTGAATTATCAATTGCAAAAAAAAGTGTAAATGCTCTTGATTTTATATCTTAATATTATTGATACTTGGATGTGAGAACGGGGCATATAGTGTGTAATAATCTTCATATTTCACAGAAGCTTTATAGATAAAAACCCTTTTCTTCCCTGATTATACCGGTCTCTAGGAAAAGATAGAGCTTCAATATGGCTGCCACTGTATTCTTGCATTAAGGATGGATCGGCTCATGAGATATTCCACCCGGCCTTTTACAATGGACCTAGAACATTCATTATCTTGGCAGACAACTTTTTTAGTGTTTAATTGTGAAAATTATTTGCTACGAAGGTCTATTTCTCATGGGTTGATTTAATTTTTTTTTTTTTTAAAAAAAAAAACCTGATAGTTATACACTCAGCACATTTAATCTAAGTTTACAATACAACTAAATCACTTACCCATGACCTATGGATTGTGCCTGTAGCGGAAGACCCAACCTGGCCGCCGGCTCTCAACCCCCGTCCCCCCCCCCCCCCGCCTGGCCGCCGGCTCTCTCTCCACCCCAGCCTGGCCGCCGGCTCTCTCCCCCCCCCACCCCACCCCTAGCTTGGCCGCTTGCTCTCCTCCCCAACCAGCCTGGCTGCTGGCTCTCCCCTCCCCCAGCCTGGCTGCCGGCTCTCTCCCTCTTCCCCAGCCACCCCCCCTCCCCCAGCCTGGCTGCCGGCTCTCCCCTCCCCCAGCCTGGCCGCCGGCTCTCACCCCCTCCCCCAGCCTGGCCGCCGGCTCTCACCCCTCCCCCAGCCTGGCCGCCGGCTCTCACCCCTCCCCCAGCCTGTTCGCCGGCTCTCACCCCTCCCCCAGCCTGTTCGCCGGCTCTTCTCTCCCCCCCCCCCCCCCCAGCCTGGCCACTGGCTCCATACCCCCCCCAAGCCTGGCCAACGGCTCTCCCCCCCTCCCCCAGTCAAACTGCTGGCGCTCCCCCCCCCTTCCCAGCCAAACCGCTGGTTCTCTTCCCCCACCCCCTCCCCCCAGCCTGGCCGCCGGCTCTCCCCTCCCCCCTCCCCCCAGCCTGGCTGCAGTCTCTCCCATCCCAAACTCACTGCATCACTTAGCGAGGTCTGTGTTTTACAGATGTGTGAGACCGGCTGAGGCTACATTCACTAATTTACATGACCGACTGCGGGTCTCCTGAACCGAACACGACCACTTCATGTCTTTTTCAGGTTTGGAGACCTGTGGCCAGTTGCTCCATCCATCTATTCTCCGACCACAACACACATTCTTCCCTAATTACTGGCTGGCTGGCAATAAATAGGTTGGCTGCCATAAAATATGATCTACCACACGCAAATCAAATTATTTTTTTTTAATGGCTCCGAATAGTGTTGGGCGAGCACCAAAATACTCGTTACTCAATTTTTTTTTTTTTTTTTTTATAAAGCTCATCCAGGTGCTCAGACGGGCTGAACACGAGTAATGAGTATTTTGGAAAGACAATCATTGGTTGTTCAGGTCTCTGCTCACATACAGCTAGCCATAAACAGAGAATTTCCGGCGAGATGAAGGGAGGGTTTGTTTGTTTTGTTTGGTCATACTACTTCCGAGAACATTGACACTCCCGAGAAATAAAACCTTAAGAGACTACGACTGATTCTCCCTGGGGCACCTGCACACATCATGCAGTGAAGCGAGCCTGTGTATTGTGGTCGTTGTTTCATGGATTACCTATCCGAGCACTCGCGATACTTGACCGAGCACCGAAAGTGCCCGATCACCCCCCCGATGCTCAAAAAAGTAACAAACAGTGCCGAGCACGCTCCCCCCCCGATGCTCGAAAAAGTAACAAACAGTGCCGAGCACGCTCCCCCCCCCGATACTCGAAAAAGTAACCAACAGTGCCGAGCACGCTCCCCCCGATACTCGAAAAAGTAACCAACAGTGCCGAGCACGCTCCCCCCCGATGCTCGAAAAAGTAACAAACAGTGCCGAGCACGCTCGCCCATCACTAGCTCCTTTTCTTCATTAATAATTACCAAGATGGAAAAAAAATGAATACAACTTATGAGAGTTCACTTGGTTTATTCCAAAATGGGGAAAAAAAAACAAAAAGTAGCGCAGAAGTCTGAATAACCATTTCTTAAAAGAACAAGACTCCGTGCACAATAAACTCTTCATATTTCACAGAATCTTTAATAAAAGAATAAAGTGGAAATAAATCCGGCCTCTGATCTGATCGCATTATGGTTTCCTGTAAGGCTCGAATGTTACATGATGGGGTAAGTTGGCATCTGTGTTTCATTTCTCCATCATAAAGTGCACGGATCACTTATTAGACAAAAATAAAACGGCAGGAAAAGAGCCGAGAGTCCTGGAGCTGAAGTGGCCTCCTCCTGCAGGTCCTGTATTGTAACATGCGGCTACCTTTATATTACAATGCTGATGAGTGCAGAACTCTGAACATTATTAATTACCCAATTTGTATGAATCAGCTCACCGTAAAAGGCTCAATCCCGATTCCGTCCTGGAGCACGGACAGGCACTGCCACAGCCCAATGAAATGCAGAAAAAAAGAGGATGTCCAGCTCTACAGGCAAAGAATCCCGTCTTTATTTCATCATGCAGACACAGAGAATGACATGACCAGCACAACGCGTTTCAGGTGATTACGGGTGAGTGTTTTCACCTGAAACACGTAGTGCTGGTCATGTCATTCTCTGTGTCTGCATGATGAAATAAAGACGGGATTCTTTGCCTGAAGAGCTGGACATCCTCTTTTTTTCTGCATTATTAATTACCACTTGTTCCAAGGGGAAGAATTGCCTAATTTTATTTTTTAGAGAAGGTTCTTTGATTGAATTTTTATGGATTCCATCAATATTTATGGTAGTGCCCGCTCATTACTAGTTACCAGTACTGAGCACCCGAGCATGGTAGTGCCCGCTCATCACTAGTTACCAGTACTGAGCACCCGAGCATGGTAGTGCCCGCTCATCACTAGTTACCAGTACTGAGCACCCGAGCATGGTAGTGCCCGCTCATCACTAGTTACCAGTACTGAGCACCCGAGCATGGTAGTGCCCGCTCATCACTAGTTACCAGTACTGAGCACCCGAGCATGGTAGTGCCCGCTCATCACTAGTTACCAGTACAGAGCACCCGAGCATGATAGTGCCCGCTCATCACTAGTTACCAGTACTGAGCACCCGAGCATGGTAGTGCCTGCTCATCACTAGTTACCAGTACTGAGCACCCGAGCATGGTAGTGCCCGCTCATCACTAGTTACGAGTACTGAGCACCCGAGCATGGTAGTGCCCGCTCATCACTAGTTACCAGTACAGAGCACCTGAGCATGGTAGTGCCCGCTCATCACTAGTTACCAGTACTGAGCACCTGAGCATGGTAGTGCCCCCTCATCACTAGTTACGAGTACTGAGCACCTGAGCATGGTAGTGCCCACTCATCACTAGTTACCAGTACAGAGCACCCGAGCATGGTAGTGCTCGCTCATCACTAGTTACCAGTACTGAGCACCCGAGCATGGTAGTGCCCGCTCATCACTAGTTACCAGTACTGAGCACCCGAGCATGGTAGTGCCCGCTCATCACTAGTTACCAGTACTGAGCACCCGAGCATGGTAGTGCCCGCTCATCACTAGTTAGCAGTACAGAGCACCCGAGCATGGTAGTGCCCGCTCACCACTAGTTACCAGTACTGAGCACCCGAGCATGGTAGTGCCGCTCATCACTAGTTACCAGTACTGAGCACCTGAGCATGGTAGTGCCCGCTCATCACTAGTTACCAGTACAGAGCACCCGAGCATGGTAGTGCCCGCTCATCACTAGTTACCAGTACTGAGCACCCGAGCATGGTAGTGCCCGCTCATCACTAGTTACCAGTACTGAGCACCCGAGCATGGTAGTGCCCGCTCATCACTAGTTACCAGTACTGAGCACCTGAGCATGGTAGTGCCCGCTCATCACTAGTTACCAGTACTGAGCACCTGAGCATGGTAGTGCCCGCTCATCACTAGTTACCAGTACTGAGCACCCGAGCATGGTAGTGTCCGCTCATCACTGGTTACGAGTACTGAGCACACCGAGCATGGTAGTGCCCGCTCATCACTAGTTACCAGTACTGAGCACCCGAGCATTGTGGTGCTTGTCTATAATGGCACTAGCTAACTAGAAACCAGACGCAGGAGGACGTGTTCTCATGTGGACAGCAGCAGATGATTTCTTCTTGGGCAGCCGGTAAGTTAATCATCTTTTGACTTGACACGAGCATAAATTAAATTTAAACTCCAATTTTTTTTTTTGGCTTTAATATAGATGTTCAGGCAGTTTGTCAGGATAATAGGATTTCCAATCCTCGCTTGTCTCCATTTGACTTTATGATTTTGTCACATTATAAATGATTGCTGTCACTGCCGAAATAATAGTCATTTAATTTTATCGAAATAAGCGTCCTCCAATGATGAGATGATCTTTTTATGTAATAAGAGTTTCTGCTTCCAGGAGAATGGATCTCTCCTGATCTCTTCTGCAGATTGCTTGATGAGCATTGATTTGTGTGGAGACAGATCCAGTCTATATTCTCTGTAAGACAAATCTAAAAACTTCTTCTTGCTTTGATGGAGAATTGAACAGTCCGAAATCTGAGGATTCCTCACTCTTTACCTGATCACAATCGAAGTGCACTTTGAAGTGCGGCGTGCAGATTTTCTCAGGGAGTCATTGGAACATGACTGTCAGTGACCAAATTTGCTACCGGTACCGAAGGTTTTCAATTGTTTTTTTTGTGGGTAGTGATTATTTGCTTGCGCTCCACTGCTCATAATCTTCCATATTCTGCTCCATTGCATGCTACTTTTCTTCTGCTCTATAAAGGGGTTCCCAATGCAATTATTTTTTAAATAGGTGGTGATGGTTCTGGGTGTCTCTCCTCGGTGGTGGTGGTTCTGGGTGGCTCACCTTGGTGGTGGTGATTCCGGGTGGCTCACCTTTGTGGTGGTGGTTCCGGGTGGCTCACCTTTGTGGTGGTGGTTCCGGGTGGCTCACCTTTGTGGTGGTGGTTCCGGGTGGCTCACATTGGTGGTGGTGGCAATTTCAGGTGGTGGTGGTGGTGGTTCACCTTGGTGGTGGTTCCAGGTGACTCACCTTGTTGGTGTTGGTGGTGGTGGTGGTGGTGGTTCCGGGTGGCTCACCTTGGTGGTGGTGGTTCCAGGTGGTTCACCCTGGTGGTGGTGGTTTCGGGTGGCTCACCTTGGTGGTTTCGGGTGGTTCTCTGTGGCTCACATTGGTGGTGGTTCTGGTGGCTCACATTGGTGGGGTTGGTTCTGGGTGGCTCATCTTTCTGGTGGTGGTTCCGGGTGGCTCATCTTGGTGGTGGTGCTGGTTCCGGGTGGCTCATCTTGGTGGTGGTGGTGGTGGTTCCGGGTGGCTCATCTTGGTGGTGGTGGTGGTTCCGGGTGGCTCATCTTGGAGGAGGAAGGTTTTTTTTTTTTTTTCTGTGAGCAGTCGGTGAGGTTCACAGGAACTGTACCCCACAAAAAATGCTTGCAATTAAAAAATTAAAAAGTACATAAACATATGAAAAAAATAGTGTAACTACTCCTATGATGTGATTATCATTTATAGCAGGTTTTTGGTCTATGGTGTCTTTACCATACTAAACGTCTTCATTATTTTTAGAATAGCAATTTGGTCAAATTGTTGTGTTTTTGTTGTGTTTTTCCTTCTTGTGGTGGACACCCATCGAGTTTGAGAAGTTACATGTTATATACCGCACCTTTTGTGAGGCGTTTGTCTTGCAGGGATCAGTTTTCACCGTTCTCTTAGGACATCGTCCATCTGATTTCAATTTGCAGAGTTTATTCGAGGAAATATTTGGAACAAATTGAAGCTAATGTTGTATGAAGCAGAAGAAATCTCCGTCCCCGTGGTCCAATCTCCTCTCTGAGCGCATTATCGTCATTGCTGTTGTGCAGTTTTTGGATTCGCGTTGCCTATTTTGTTGATATACTGTGTATTTTGTTCTTTTTTTTACGGGCTGGTAATTGGTCTAAACCCATTATGGAAAGTACCTTAGTTGACATCTTTGGCACAAAAAGTGTTAGTCACTTAACAAGGGCTACGTGTAATTAAATGAAGAATCTATTTTTGCCTTTTTCTTTATATGGCACCGTTGACCCCCGTAATGTAAACTGTCTTCTCTGGATTTCTTCCAATTTTTGCAAATTTATAGGTGTCCCTGGAGGATTAATTTTTTTTTCTAAAAATTGGCAGCATGGACTAAACAATAACGACGTGAATTTTTGAGCTTGTGGCCTCGATCCCAAAGAAGTGAAACAAGCTGCAATGGTTCCTGAAATATTTTGTAATGGCTGAAAGAAAGCGCCACACCGTTCTCATAGGACAGATTAAATCATTTTTTAGCGAACGCTGATGGCTGAACCTTCTCACATGGGGTTGAAAAATGAAACTTCCGCTGTTATTCATTTATCTCACAAATTGGAAGGTCGAATAAAAGCGGCGAGAGGGATTTACTATGGATCTGGAGCATTTATGAGCAGACGTGATCAATCAGAGGTCATGTAATGAAGAACAGAGATCAAATTAGGTCATTCATGGGTGTAATGTAGCGGGGAGACAAGGATGACATGGTGACCCCTAAGCTGACCCTAAGACTTGGTACCCTGTGCTGTCCCTTATCCCGACAGTAGACTTGAAGGTAGTCATGGTCGAGCCTCCAACGTGGCCCTGTCTCCTATCCTGGCCCTGATGACCATGTCCTCCTTACCCAGCTGACTGGCCAGGACAGAGATCCCAAAAACTCACCAACACAGAAGAGTGGGGGGTAAACAAACTCTCACACACCTAAAACCTGCACCAGGGAATAACCAAAGGTGCACGGGTAAGGGTACAAAGAAAAGGAGGTAGTAGAAACAACTTACTACAATCACAGCAGATAGCAACAGACACATCCTTTCTGCTCCTGGGCTAGCTCCAAAGGAAAATACCGTTTAAAGGTGCACGGTCTCGGATGGTACACGTGATATGTAATCAGAGAAGATGCAGTTGCACCACGGCTTAGGAGTTTATACATATACATGGCCCATCCTGGTATATGTCCATTTCCTGGCCCCATCCTGGTATGTCTCCATCATGGCCCCATCCTGGTATATATCCGCCACAATGACCTCACCCTGGTGTGTGTGTATATATATATATATATATATATATATATATATATATATATATATATATATATATATATATATATATATATATATATATATATATATATATATATATATATATATATGTATATATTTGTGCGCATGTATATATGTATGTGTGTGTATATATATATATATCTCCCCATCCTGGCCACATCCTGGTACATATGATACTCCTGGGCGCCGCACAAAAAAAACCTGATAATGCTTGTGGCACGCCCCAGGGCAGCCTAGCTGCTCGGATCCGGGCGGTCCATGGCTCGAGGGATCCCAAACCCGTGGGCACCGTCGAACAGTTTTAAATGAAAAGAAAAAGAAAGTTCGACTACGTCACTCACGGTTTGCGGCCAGGGGATAGTAGGGCCGCTGCTGCGGGTTCCCACTGGGGATGATGGATGAGGCAGCGTAGATGGTGGAGCCCTCCGCAAGCAGGGCTTTTCCCCAGGGGTAGGTGAAGTGTTAATGTGGAGGTGCGCGGCAATGAAGCAGTCCAGACAGAGTGCAGTTTGATTGTCTTTACTTACTGGCTTCACACCCTGGGGACGTACTAGATCCCAGGTGCGCCCATGTCCCTGATAGCTGTGCCCGCCAACCTGGTGCCACTCTCCACCCTTGCACTCTGGTGTATGTGGGTCCTCCCTGGTGTGGAGCACTTGGAGGTCCTCCTGGTGTCTGGGTCCTGCCGCAGGCAGCTTGGACTGTTTAAGGGAATATGTCCCGGTCCCCTCTTTGCTGCTGATTACTCGAACATTAGTGGTGGCAGATGAGTCCTGGAAACCCACCCGCCTGGCAGAGTTAACAGATGGTTTGAAGTCCTGGTCTGTTCTGGGATCTGCACCCCGTGCGTGCAAAGTACTGTGATCCCTGAATGTCCACCCCACAGGGTCCCTTTGTCCTTGGAGCTTGCTCTCTCACTCTCAGCTACGTTTCTCCTCTGAGTGCCTGATCTTTCTACTCAGGTCTTTGCAGATTCTTTGCTACTTTCCTTGTGTCTCAAGAGTCTGTTGTCTGTCTTGACACCTTTCCTTTTTCTCCTCTGCTCAACTCATAACTCCTTCCTCTTTCACTTCCTTTCTCCGACTGACTAGCCACACTCCCCAGGTCACTCTCTCCTCCCCAGTTGGCTGCCCGTTATCTAACAGTGCCTAGCCGTGTCATCTCGCTAGGTGAGTCTTCCAGCCAGGTACAGCGAGTGTGTGTGTGTGTGTGTGTGTGTGTGTGTGTGTGTGTGTGTGTGTGTGTGTGTGGTGACTGGCACAGTCATGTTGGACCCGCGCTGTTACCTTGTTTTTGTGACACCTGTTTAAAGCAGGGGCGTCAGTCTCCTTCCTTCTGCTCACCTGGTGTCTTCCTCCGATGATGGCATGCCACAACTGGCCAGCGTGTTGTAAGCTGCTCAACACATGTCACTGTGATCGCTGCTACCATGATATTATCACCCCTGGTTGGACCCCAACATTCGGGAAGTTATTACCTGTCCCACAGAAAAGGGGGTAAATTCCAAACCCGAGAATCCCCCTATGAGAAATCTTAAAACAAAAGTGCAGATTGCCTTTTGGTTTGTGCAGACCAAGCTTTAGAGAAGAGCAAAATCCAATCCCTTCGGTGTTCTGAAGGTTTTAGCTGTGATGCGCTCAGAGGTGGCTGTTACTCCTGGACCCAAAAAAAGGTTCCTCTCCAAACCAATGAGGATGGTACCAGTAATTTAGATAGCACATGGAAGGTGAAGGCATTTGCAGATTTTGCCTAGGTGCCCGGGACTTTTTTGTGGGATGCTTTGCCTATTTTTCTTGGATAAAAGGTTGCAGTAGTAAGAAGTAATTTTGCTGACCCCTTTAAGTCTTCCCAAACCTTTTGATTTAAAAGTAAGATGTCTTTGGATCTTTCCCTTTTTCCGTCCATCTTATGTCTATAGAGGTCTCATGTTGGACAGGTGGCGGGTTGCATCTTTCCGAGTAGTACGGAGCAGGTCTTGCCGATGGTCTCGGGAATCTTGGCCTAACACTGCGGCTATGACTTGGTTCTCTGTAGTTTTCTTGGTCGTACGCACAAAATATTCAGATTGTTTTTGGAGAAAACTAATAGCGTTTGCCACATCAGTCACTATTAGTCTACTGGGAAATTATTAGGATTTATGAGATGAGATTGTTAATGACGGCATTGTGCTTCACCAACGAGTCTTGTAATGAAGCTGGAACAGTGTCAAATGTCTGGTGAATGTGTGCTCCACATGGCGAGCCCATGCCAAGAGAAGAACACTCCGTAAAATGACCACCTCGGCCGGAGCGTACGTAACGATGAATGAATCAGCCATTCTAAACCACATAGCGCTCTTGTGGGTTGTGTTGACCGATACTTTTCATATCTACGTGTAACCAGTGTTTTCCTGCTGAGAAGACTAGGTATAGATGAAGAAAATATTTAGAAAGGAGCTGTCGTTTCTGGTAACTTTTCACAATGGGAGAAATATTGCTTCTTTGTGCTGAAGGATTCTCTCGCCTCAACCCATCTCTTGTAGGAGCTGTAACTTGATATTTCGGTGAGCTGGCAGTCCGTTGTGCTTTGACCAAGACAGGTGAGTTTTTGTTGCTTTTTTTTGGGCCTGGATGAGAAGGTTAGGAGGCAGTGAGTAATGGAAGAAGTGGCTTATAAGTGGAGAAAGAAAGAGATTTCTTTTGATTAGATATATTACAAAGTTTCACCTGTACTTTAGTTTAATTGTTGAATACCCTATGTTCAGTGTCTGTATATTGATTTGACCTTGATGAACCGCCATGTGCTTTTTAATTTTGTTACATTGAGGCACATAGATATTTCTCATGGATCCCATTAGCTGTATTTCCAATGTATAAAAAAAAATTGGTTCTAGCGGAGAGGAAGGTGGCACAGGGAGGTGCAAATTGGTTCTATGAATTCAAAGGGTCCATGTTTGCTGTATGTGTAGTTTTTAACATATCTGGGAACGTTTTTCTGAAAGGAGCAGTAGGGACCACCCGCTTATTGTCAGTGAGCACGTGACCACCCACCTATAGACGGAGAGCATGTGACCATCCGCCTGTAGATGGTGAGCATGTGTGACCACCTGTCTGAGACCATCCACCTATTAGATTGTGAACAAGGCAGTGGTCACACACGCTCACCAACGCTACATTCACTCCGACGACTTTGCTTTGGGTCCTCCTTTCTTGAGATCAGTACAGAGATCCAGTGTTCAGAACCAAACGCGTGTGACCATCCACCTTCGACAGTGAGCGCGTGTGACCATCCACCTTCGACAGTGAGCGTGTGACCATCCACCTTCGACAGTGAGCGCGTGTGACCATTCACCTTCGACAGTGAGCGCGTGTGACCATCCACCTTCGACAGTGAGCGCGTGTGACCATCCACCTTCGACAGTGAGCGCGTGTGACCATCCACCTTCGACAGTGAGCGCGTGTGACCATCCACCTTCGACAGTGAGCGCGTGTGACCATCCACCTTCGACAGTGAGCGCGTGTGACCATCCACCTTCGACAGTGAGCGCGTGTGACCATCCACCTTCGACAGTGAGCGCGTGTGACCACCCACCTTCGACAGTGAGCGCGTGTGACCACCCACCTTCGACAGTGAGCGCGTGTGACCACCCACCTTCGACAGTGAGCGCGTGTGACCACCCACCTTCGACAGTGAGCGCGTGTGACCACCCACCTTCGACAGTGAGCGCGTGTGACCACCCACCTTAGACAGTGAGCGCGTGTGACCACCCACCTGTAGATAGGGAGCGTGTGTGACCACCCGCCTGAGACCACCCACCTATTATACAGTGAACAAGGCAGTGGTCACATATGCTCACTAACGCTACATTTACACCGAGGACTTTGCTTTGGGTCCTCTTGAGATCATTACGGGGCATCCATTGGTCGGAACCCAATCATACGTTTATCACCTATCTTGTGAATCACTAATATGATGTCATGGGACGACCCCTTTAAATGCACTATGTCGGTCTTCCATGGTCCGAGTATGGAGCATGATGTAAGGACTGGACACCTGATCGCCCCATAGTATATTTGAGGCTCTCAAACTCAGATAGGCAACCAACGGCCAACCCACGGCTACACTATTACACTCAGGAGCATGAAGCTGGCCTTACACTCCTACCC
>NC_134360.1:16589485-16594485 GCF_048569485.1 Anomaloglossus baeobatrachus
GAGCCTCGCTCTGAGAGCCTCGCTCTGAGAGCCTCGCTCCGAGAGAATCCTATTCAATACGATAATTTGCACTAGCCCTAACTATAGCAGTTGATTGCTTTGGATTTTAGTTGCCAGACCTTCATCGATCTACTGAACGCCAGTGGGTTTTCAATTAAAAAAAAAAAAAATGTAATCAAACCAAGAAAATCTTTTACGGGTGCATTCAGCTGACGACTGTATAAATCAGACTGCAGTGCTGTGACTGGCCACTGCTTTCTCCACCTGACCGAGACAGCTAATTTTCTATGCAGATCTCACGCTCCGAATTGGGAGAGCAGTGGCCAAGTTTGTACATTGCTATCAGATATCAGACCTAATTGCATGGACTTTCAAAAGAGCCCTAAGCGGAATTTGTCACCAGGTTTTTTTGCTACCCTAGATACGAGCAGCATGATTACAATGTCACTTACTTTTACTAGTTGCTGCAGTTTTGATTATAGTGCATAGGCAGAAAGCTGTCAATCAGTGGTGAGGTGGAGTTATTACAGAGTTAACAAATACGTATGGAGAACTACATGGCGGCAGGTTTACTAATCCTCTATTGATGATCTCCTGCTGGTTTAATTTCTTTTAATCAATATTATGAAAACTACAGCAAGCAGCCCAGTAAATGTCACATCACTGGAATCTGGATATCTGACCCTATTCGGGTGAACCCTTAACCAGAGTTCACTCGCTGCCTGCTGTCTGGCCTAATTGTTGTGGATCGAGTGCATGCTTGAAAAAATGAGATCAGACACACACAGTTGGATATTCATCTTTCCTCGATCGAGGTTGGCTCAGAACTGTTTTATTTCAACTGAAACATTCCCTGATCTAACCTTGGAAAGGGGCATGTCCGGATGTGTTCATTGGTCAGTGGGTTGAACAATGTGTTAGTCCATGAGCTGATTGGTGGGCGTCATTGTAGGCGGGTCTATTTCATCTGGGGCCATCTTGGTGATGCTGATGAGCGGGTCTATGATGTCATCGGGGGCCATCTTGGTGATGCTGATGAGCGGGTCTATGATGTCATCGGGGGCCATCTTGGGTTCCTCTGAAGACTGGCTTATGTATAGAGAGTTCTATGTCCAGAAGTTAAGTATTTCATCTTAAGGCTCTCCTCAACACCCCTATATTATCTTGCTTTTACACTAAGGGGGCAATATGTGGTGACAGATTCCCTTTTTAAACCATTGCATTGAAGGGTGAGGCCATCAGAGTAGCACATGATCTGCCATGAGGCCAATAATAAGTGATGATCGAAGGAAAAGTCCAAACCCCAAAATACTTTTATGTCTCGGTGCAATCTAAAAGTTGAGTGGGGAATAAACGCAGTCAGGCGTCTGACCCTTTCTAGCGTCTCCTAGAAGTGATCTTGGATGTGCTATATTCCCCGTTCAGGTTTTCCGGTCGTCCCAGCGTTCACTGATGCAGGAAAGACCTAGGAGCTTAGGTCAACACAAATCCTGAGAATCATTAACTAGATGTCTGCTTATTTGGCTACTGAAGCCTCTCCTGAGGTTTATGAAGTCGGCTGTGATGAATGTCTTGGGCGTGACATGGGAGCGGCCTTCCAATGATGATCCCTCCAGATTTGTTCACTTGTTTTAGATGTGTATTTTTCTTGCATGTGTGATGATCTGGGAGTACATAAGTGCATCTCCCGCCTGGACTACTTGCAACCTCCGTACTAACACTTCCCGCACCCCCTCTAATCTATATAAACTCTGCTGCCTGACTTGATCCACCTGTCCCCGCCGCAATTGCCCAGACTCCAGTTCAAAATCCTAGCCATGACACACACAGCCGTCCACAACCTGTCTCCTCCATACATATGTGACCTAGTCTCCCGGTACCTACCTACACGCAACCTCCAATCCTCACAAGATCTCCTTCTCTCCTCTTCCCAAAATCGCATACAAGGTTTTTCCATACCTCACCCATACTCACAAACTTTCTACCACAACATATCGAACCCTCGCCTACCGTGGAAACCTTCAGAGGGAATGTGAAGACGCATGTCTTCCGACAAGCCCACAACCAGCAGTAACAGTGCACTGTACTAGCACATTACCTGTTCTGCCCTCAACTACTGTATCCTCACCCATCTCCCTCACCGCATTTTACCGCTGCACGACCAGCTGTATCCTCACCCATCCGCTGTAGACTGTGAGCCCTCGTGGGCAGGGTTCTCTGCTCCTGTATCCTCACCCATCCCCTGTAGACTGTGAGCCTCGTGGGCAGGGTTCTCTGCTCCTGTATCTCACCCATCCCCTGTAGACTGTGAGCCCTCGTGGGCAGGGTTCTCTGCTCCTGTATCCTCACCCATCCCCTGTAGACTGTGAGCCCTCGTGGGCAGGGTTCTCTGCTCCTGTATCCTCACCCATCCCCTGTAGACTGAGCCCTCGTGGGCAGGGACCGCTCTCCTCCTGTATCCTCACCCATCCCCTGTAGACTGAGCCCTCGTGGGCAGGGACCGCTCTCCTCCTGTATCCTCACCCATCCCCTGTAGACTGTGATCTCATGGGCAGGGTCCTCTCTTCCTGTATCTTTGTGGCAGGGTCCTCTCTTCCTGTATCTTTACCCATCCCCTGTAGACAGTAAACCCTTGTGGGCAGGGTCTTCTCCTCCTGTACTAGTGTGTTTTGCTCATGATTACTGTACTTGTCTATGTATACCCCTTTTCACATGTAAAGTTCCATGGAATAAATGTCGCCGTAATAATAATTTATGATTGTTTTTTGTTTTTTTTTAATTTTACTTGTTACTAATGTTTTTAGCTTGTTGTGTGTTTTTGTGTTTTTTTTGTTTTTTTTTCCTGTTATTGTATTATTAGATGCTGTTTTACGCTGCAGATCTAGGACGCACAACCTTATTGTATCATATGGAAACGTCTGACCTTATTGCTGCTGTGATGGAAATACTCGTATTAGTGACAATTTTTGTTATTCACGTTCACTATTGTTATACTGTTGTACTGCAAGCGGTGACGTTGTTGTACAATTTCCTTCTGCAGTGAATGCGGCAGGTGTTGTGCAGTAGTTATCACGCCACCATGGCAGCAACAAAAAGAAGAAAAATAAAGAAAAGAGTTTGTGACTTCAGGGTGCACTCAATTTCCCTCTGATTCTGGCAGTTTGGTGTAATGTGGTGCATGCCGATTTGTCCGGAAAGCAGGGAGGCCAGAGGAGCAGTGCAAAACACATTTACTTGTAAGTTTTTACATAGGTACATGCAGATGACTGATGCTGGCGCACAGGCTATATTCCTATTCAGCAATCCATTACTAGTCAGGGTAGTCGTGTGGCTACACATCAGCAGTGCCTCCTTAGCGTCTGGATCTGCTCGGTGGTGCACAATCCTAACAAGATCATATACAGGCACTATGGCTGCTCTCCTACCTTCTCCCTCAGCTTCTCACCATCGTCTCACACACCACAGACAAAATGTCTCTCCTCCTTCCCTGTTAAGCCCAGAGACACTGCGATATGAGGATAGCGGGATGGCTTTGTGCCGCCCCTGCAGCGGTTGAACCGCTCGGATCCGTGGTTGCTGCTGTGGCTCGAGGGACTCTGGACCCGGAGACTTGCGGTCACTCAAATGTAAAGGGGGATATTTACAGGGAATAAATGTTTGTGACGCCACCCGTGGTGTGCGGTAAGGGGAGTACCATCGCTGCCAATGGGAGTAGCCGGGGGAGATGAAGTGGGGCAGCCAGATGACGTTCCCTCCATGGGTAGGGGGAGGCCCCAGGACTCTTTATGATCGTGGGGCGGGGGAGCGAAGGGCTGATTGGAAGCAGGGGAGGACCATGTACTCACTCGGGCAGTATCTGTGATGGTGCGACCGCAAAGCAGACGCTGGCAACAAAGTACACAAGTCTCTGGGTGCCGCTGCCCTCTTGGGGGAGCCCGTCCGGGTATCCGTCCCCTGTAGTACTGCCGGGTGGTCCGGAGCCTGCCTCCGTGCACAAGTTAGAAGTGTTCTGGTGGCCCGTTGGCGTAAAGCTGTCGGGCCCCGCTCCCTACTTGTTGGTAGTGGAGCTGCGCTCTCAAGGGCTCATGCTTGGGATTTCTATGGGCTGCGTGGGTTGGAAAGCCCTATCCACCCTCATTGCGCTAGTGCCCCAGATCTCTGAGCTTCTTGGGGTCAGTCTATAAAGTCACTATTCTCTGCAGGTGAATTACCAGGTTGCCTGAAGCTACTCCCCAGACCTAGGGTCCTGTACCCCGCCGTGCTTTCGGTCCCGGACCGGTTATTGGAGGACAGGAGACATCTGAGTCTAAGACCAGGTCTAGGCACCCAGCCTCAATACCCTGCGACCAGGTCTCCGACTCCTCCGGCCCAGACCACTGTCTGTGACCCAACCTGCCACAAAACAGAGAGCCACCAGTTCCCAGTTCCTCACTTCTCGGGGCTAACTCTACTCTCCCTACTTACCTCCCACCAGTCTGCCTGACCCATAGGTGTGCGGCCCTATTCCAGCTAGGCAGCCCACTGGTGTGTCTGACAAGGGTGTGGTGTGAGGTGTGGTTGGGATTTTGAATGCTGATGGAGGCAGTACCATAGATTAGAAACCCAGAACCATGAGGGGTTGAATATTGCACAAAGAAGGAAGTGCAGTACCCCGTGATGCCCTGACTAGTCCAGGGGCGTCTCAGCTTCATTAACCCTTTAACCCCCAATAGCAGAACATAATGGGTACATCACTTTGTGTAGATATAAACCACTTCTATTTGCTGAATTCTCCTTTGTAGACATTTCCCTTACAGATATTGCAGAGTCCAAACCTAAGAGAGCGGTCAGCTCTGCTACATCTGCACATACACAATAACGTTGGGGTATTACAGGTGCTTTAGACTGATGGGGTGATATCAATGATCCCATGCGCTCAATATTTGGAAATGATTAAGAATTTCTTTTACTTCTCCCATTACTGTATGTCCGCAGCTCTGTGATACTTTCCATTGTTTATA